>NW_008691135.1:0-1424 GCF_000695815.1 Acanthisitta chloris | reverse complement strand
GATGAACTGAAACTCATGGTATTCGGTATTTTCTTAGGAGAGAGATATACAACACGCTGTCCCCAAATTTGAGAGGTTTTCTTGGATTTTGCAACATGACCTTTTTCAGTCTGTTACCAAATACATTCTCTGCCTTTGTTAAGCCTCATCAAATTGTTTCAGACATTGCCCCTGTCACAATTAGAGGAGCCTTTAAAAGAGCCTTCTGGGCAGCAGGGAGGGCTGGGCAGGTCCTGGGCACTTGTTTGTGTTATGCTCGAGTCTGGTTTTCTGTTCTGACCCCTTTTATTTGTCCTGGAAGTTACTTAGACTGGCTATACCTGTTCTTCAAATAATTTTTAAAGCCTGTACTTATAATTTGTAACTTATGCAACTATGTTGTTACTCCCACAAGGGTAACTACCATGGAGAATTTAATGCATATTTATGAAAACTCCAATCAGAACACATTGCTTGTGCTTAAGGATATCCAAATAATTGGTGGATGTTTTCAGAGACTTGAATTATGTTTCTCAACAGAGGGACTATTGAGATTGATGCATGTGTGTCTGTATATACAAACACATATGTATATGTAATTTATACATATGTATAAGTCTAGATAAAACTAATCTATCTAATGTAAGTGTGTGTGCTTCTGTATTTATACATGGCAGTCTGTGCTCCTCAGCCTGGGACTGTGCTGGTAACTCTCCTGAAGCTTCAGCCTTGACTTTTTTCCAGCAGCATTCAAATGCCTCCTGCCTCATCTGAACCAGAATGTGTTGTGGGGAAGTGGGAGATGGTGGCAGACACCTTGAAGCATCTTGTGTCTGGATATTTATTTGTATTCCTTTAAAAACTGTTTATATGTTTAACCTGTTCATCCTCCTCTCTCACATGGTACGGAGAAGCACCTAATCCTGCAGAGCACAGGTGAGATGTTTGGGATGTGTGAGAGAGGAGGTCCTGGTGGGTTCTGCATTCCCACAGGGAATGCCTCGGGCCAGGGAAGTGTTTCTCCACACTCTGTGTGGGTGATGACTGACTCCTTTAACCAGGGGATCCCTATTTGTGTTCCAACTTTGCCAATTGGTATTTGAGGCTTTCCTGCAATCTGAGCACACCCCCCAGACTCAGACACCCCTGGATTTGGGAAGCTCCTAAATGCAGTGAGATTGATGTATCACTGAAAGCCTCTGACGATGTAGGTGAGCTCTGTCAAACCACAGGAGGGAAGTTCCCAAAACCTTCCAGAGCCAGTACTGCTTCCAGGGCATATGAATAGGACCATAGTGCACTCCTTCCTTGGCCAGCAAGGAAGTTGTCTTCTGGGAGTCACTGCTAGATACAAGCAGTAACTAAAAAGGAGAAATAGGGAAGGTTCCAGAAGTGTTTTGGGGCTGAAGAGAAGAAAAGCTGCAGTATTTGTGAGTGCACTGCAG
>NW_008691134.1:43855-65149 GCF_000695815.1 Acanthisitta chloris | reverse complement strand
TCTGTCCCCAGCCTATAGTGCTTTGATCACAACAACCCTATGCAATATTACAGGCTTGGAACAGAAATTCTTTCCCCAAGTCTCACCACACTGATAACGATAATACTTGGTCAGTACTGGGAAAAGAAACCCTATTCGCTGTCCCCACGACAACAAATCTTCTCAATCATGTTTCTCCAACTCAGTCTCAGTCTTTTTTGCCATTTGAATTAGGCATTTCGCCGTAGCTTTCCGGTGCAGATGCTGCACTTCCTATGTTGCTGTTCCTAGACTAGTTTTTCCCTGCCTCTCTTTGGCAGCCCGGTGACACTTCCGTGGTACCACCGGGATGGACAACCTACCCTCGCCTTTTCGAGCAAGTGCCCCCGTTCGATCCTTACTGAATCACGTCAGGGTCACCAGATGTGGGGAGCCATACGAGGACGGATGACACCACACCAATATGATGATCAGTGAACACCGTTTATTCCAGATCAGAGGGCTACATTTATAACCATGATGCTTCCACACACACGCTATGTTTGCTGATGATTGGTTGCATGCATCTAGCATGCGATAAGCACGTGACTAAATGCTCTTTACCATTGGCTTATACTACATATTTAGCATATCCTGTTTTTAAACTCTACATCCTGGTTTATATAACTAACTTTCCTCCTCATGTTTACTTCGTCTAGCTTTAGTGCCCAGTACATGTACTTTTCGTTTGTAACTGCGCCTGGTATGTGTACTTCTCTTTCTTTTACAACCTTAGAGACCAGTATCCATGTAATAGGCCCCTACAATTTTCTCTGTATTAGTTCTTTCTGCTACTCCTTCACTTCTTACTACCAAGAAAGATGACCAGGTGCCTAATTAGAGGAGAGCAGCTTGAAAAGCAGTTGCTTTATGTCAGGGATCTACCTCAAGTCCCAGCCCACTCAGAGCATCCAAACAGAAGTTGTTCCCTTGGAAGCTACTAGCCTTCTCCCTTCAGGTTCCTTGCAAACAGGTGATGATGCTCCAGGCTCCTCTGCTTTGTCTTGGTTCAGTATTTCTATTAGTTATGACCCTTACACTCTTCTCATCATTTTTATTTCACTCCCTTTTTGTTGATTGTTTTCTAGGCCTGTGGCAGCTTCTCAGTGAGGAGACAGGCTGTTTATTTCAGGTGGACCATCTCTAGCATATGAATGTGGCCTGGAGAACTTTGATAATGGCTAGAAATAAAACAGCATGGGAATCTTGATTGCACAAGGCCAGACTGTGCTTTGTTTTAATTTTTTGCCTTCTGATTTCATTCCCTTTGCTACTTGCTCCCCAACTGTCTTTGTTTTTTTCCTTTTTTTTTCCCCCTCTTTTGTAAAGAAAGACCTTACCTAGAGATTCCACTAGGAGGATGGGGAGGGAGAACCACAGCAAGAAAGGATCAAGTGTTTCAGCAAATAGATATCTTGATGGGAACATCACATATAAAACATGCAGGAGTGCAGCTTAGGAGGCCCTTGGCCAGCAAGGTCAAACTGCAGGGAGGTAGAGCAGGTTAGGGCAGAGATTCCTATTGCATTCCTCTCTCTACATTTCACTGAGAACCATTGCCTCGAGAAATTAAATTGCATTTGCCATGCTGCAAGAAAGGAGGTAGTTTTGAGGAAAGAATTGCTATAATCATTTACATGGCGACTCATTAATTTCTGTGATGTGCTAAATCTGCTCACT
Source organism: Acanthisitta chloris (assembly GCF_000695815.1). Classification (NCBI taxonomy): domain Eukaryota; kingdom Metazoa; phylum Chordata; class Aves; order Passeriformes; family Acanthisittidae; genus Acanthisitta; species Acanthisitta chloris. Next base: position 63,451 of record NW_008691134.1, on the reverse strand, counting down.
TGGTTGACGGTTAGTGCAGGCATTTTCTAATTGCTACCCATAATGCACTTCTAACCTCAGGGAAGATAACTTAGCAGCCTTTATTTTCCTCCCCTTGCAATTTTTTTAGGTGGGATTATGATGATATCATGTAAATTTGCAAAAGAAAATCATTTGTGCTCTCTTAAGGTGCTGTCTGGATGTCCACAGCAGAGGCAAAGGCCTCAAGTGCTTATGAATGAAAGGAGGCAATGGCAGCAAAGCCAATATTGTAATTTTAGTACAAAGTAGTCTGCTTCTTCATTATTGAAAATATATTGGCTTTTTTCAGATGCTATTTTGTTGTGCTGTCCAACAAAGATATTTATAGTTTTAAGCTAAATATATATCTCAGGATCTTTCAAAAAAAATGACTGTTTTCTCCTTTCTCAATGCTTTCATTTTTGAGGCAACTATCTAGAGTTATCTGGAAGGAAGCCAGTATTTTTAGAAAGAGGGAACTTTTTTCTTGCTTATGGAAAAGCAAAAATAAGCTGGGAAACAAAATGTCATATTTGCTTTCTACATAAAAAAGCAGTCTAGCAGCAGTGGCCATGCATGAAGAACTATCATTCCAGTGTCCCATTTGGTGAGAGAGCTCTTCCACATCCAGGACAGTTGACTTCACACTGGGCGCTAGTGTGGGTGCAAGAAGTCTGAGTCTTCCAGATTGCATTTACTTTGAAGACATATCCCTGACTATGATTTAAGTAAAAAATAAACTGAGCCTCCAGCCTAAACTAAGCTTGCATTAGTGAGTTGCTGTCTATGCTTATGAAGAGCTTCCTGCTATATTTTCCCTCTTGCGACAGCCTGCTGCAGGGTCAGATGAACAGCCAGAGCTGATGTAAGGAGAAGAGATTGCAAGAAGGTAGGGAACACCAGGAATTGAATTTTCAGTATCTGTTAGATCAGTTTACCTGTAACACAAAACTTCATTTCATACCTATGTCACTAAGCATCTCAACTTCAGTCAGACCACTTCATAGGTATGTTATGTTCAAAATCTGAAGGGCCTCCTATTTTCACATGTCCTTTCACACACAGACACATTGCTGTTAGGCTTGTTGGCAGAAAGTTATTCTTTCAAAGAGTGCTGTGTATTGCTTCATTTATGACCCAGAAAAAGGAACAAGGAACCAGAAGCCAGAAGAAAACTCAAGCACTAGATATAGGAAAATAGCTTTGAGAATGGCCTGCCAGAGGTACTGCCTTGCACTGCAGCCTTTGGGAAAGGATGGGCCAGAAAAAAATGGGCACAAATTTACAGCATCATTTGTGCATAAAAGGATGTTTCACTTTGGAAGAGAAAAGTGACATGGATGCTGGGCCTCCTCACCTGATTTCTCAAACTACATGCATATGTATGCACCTCTGGCTGGGTTCTGCCCTGCCGTTAAACCAAAGAAGTGGGATGTTCCATGTAAAAGGACTGGACATGACATGAGAAATTGATGGATGTGACAGATAACCATGTGAGTGGCTAAAAGAAGCTAGAGATAGTGCCATAAAGGAGGGAGGGATGGATTTCACAGCTAGCTAAGAGGATGTTACATGAGGAATGGTCAGCCATCACAGATAACTGAGCTGAGGAGCTCTTGGGACCTTCCTGTCCATAGTCCTGCAAGGCCACCGGGGCCTGGGTAACAGCATCAGTAATATTTTATTTGGGTATAGATATAACAAAACTGGCAGCCATAGAGAAAAAAAGGGCTGCTTTTATTATGGAAAGAGGATGCAGTAGGCAAAGGGAGGTATGAGGGTGGCAGAAAGGAGGATCAAAAATGGCACTGGGGATAATGATGTGCACAAATCCTGTGAGCATTGCTGCTGGGGGGGGGAGGATGGTACCTGATGGTCAGCCGTGCTCCAATTAACAAAACCTGTTCTTCTGACCATACCACAGGGGTGCACTGTGGCCAGGAGCTCCAGGGTAGGGGACAGGGTGCTCTTCTGGTCCCACAAGAGGACATCTGGGTGAACCAATGGAGCGTCCCAGTGTGACTGTGTCCATGCCCATTCTGGTCTCAAGGGGTCTGGAAGCTGACACTTTAGACAGCTAACACTGTCAGGCACAGTCCTGGAGCACCTTACCTGGGACAGTAACAGCTGAAACCACTGGCCCCAAACTGCAAACTGATATTTTATCCCAAGAATATCTATGAATAAAAACATAATCATCTTCTTTCAAGTAAAAACACAGTTGAGAATGTTCTGCAAAACTAACAAGAGTATATCAGAAAAGAAAAAATAACCCATGAACGCTTTTCCAAGAAAAAACATTTCTTATTTTAGTGGGGTGCAAAGGGTTATTTAGGGACAGGAGTGCAGTGGGTTAGTTTCTCAATGTTCTTACTCTGATCAAGTGGGAATGCTTGGAGGACTAATCATAAATAATCATAATCATATCCTGCCTAGATGGATATGGGTTTAAACATAGATACAGTTGCCTGCAAATTGTTCTATAAAGATACTGAAGGCAAAGAGGGGATATGTGAAATTAACAACAGAATAGGCTAATTAAGATCTTCAGATAGGTGGTTAAAACTGGGTTATTATGTAGAATGTTGCTTACTTGACTCTGCCATCTTAAAATGACATTTTCTTGAGTATTTTTGTTGTTGTTTTCTTTAACTTAACCCTCCTACCCAACCCCTCTGTTTTGACCTCTCAGGGACACAGAGGTGTACAGGGGAGAGTCTGAGCTAGTGAACTGCAGCTGGAGAATTCTGAGCCCATCCTGCAGTTTCTTGGTTCTGCTGCCTATGATGTGTTTTGCCAAGGAAACCTCTGGGAACACACTGGCACAGAATAATATTGAAAAGAAAAAAACCCAACAACGTCTTGAAGCAGCACTACTTTTTGTTGTCTTAAGGATTACTGAGAGAGTCTCAGTCCATGCATGCTGAACATTGCCTTCTCAGTGGGTCTTGGTTAAAAGCTTGGTTGGTTAAAAACTCCTTACATTTTCTCCTGAAAAATATACTGTCCCTACTGTAGCTTTCCATCTCAACCAAGGGTCTCTTGGCTAGCTCATTAATTTATTTAGTAGAAGCCCCAGGAAGGCTGGAAAAAAGTGGACATGACAGAGCTGTAAAAAAAGCATTGGCTGTGGCAAAAGAAAGGAAATGCTTCATCTCCACATCAGCACTTCCACATGAAAGGATAAAAGATACAGAGATAACCAGAATTCATCAGCCACTTCTTTTCCATAAATAATTTAAATTATTCTCATTTTTTTTCAGAAAAGAGTAATTTTCTTAAAATCTAGAAGGGTTCTGTACTTATGCCAAAATTGTTGAACCTTTCCAGACTTTCTGGCAGATCAGCAGCAGTTTCTGTTCCTAGGTAATTGCAGGTACCGTGTTGGCACAAATATTTGAAAAGTACTTGTCTGGGACACTACTCTGAAAAGCAAATGTTCACATCTCTCCATATGTGGAGGATCAAGTCTGAGCTCCAAAGGGCAGCCATCAGCATTAGAGGGAATGTATCTCCCCAGCTGCTTTACTACCACTGCTTTTAACATGGAAACATTTTGTAATACTCCTAAAACACAAGCACATAAAGTCACATTCTGCTTTCAGAGCAGATGCTTTTTTTTCCCCTTTTTTTCACTTGTCATCTGTGCCCCTAACGACAATTGATGGTTCAGGTTGAATGCATGCTATGCTATTTTTATGTGTGGTTATTGGGATTGCTTCTTGTTTGCGTGTCGGTAGTTGCCTGCCAGCTGGTGGCTAGATTCTGCTGGACAATTAGCATTTTTTCCCATCTGGTGAACAGATTTACTCTACATGCACCTTGCATGTGATAACATCTGAGGTTTAAAGAGAGATGTGTGGGTGAAACTCTGTCCAGAGTAGGGCTTTCTCCTGTGTCTTTGCATGTTTTCAGAGAACTGTGGTGCTTGAGAGTGATAGGAGTTTAAGTGTTTAAGTGGTTTGTATGCTTCAGTTAGACCCTGGTGTTTGCAGTTCTCCTGGAAATGAAGCAGAACTACAGAAATGGTGTGCCTAATTTGGCAAATAATAAATATGAAGGATTTTTTCCTTTTTGCACAAACTTTGCTCATAATGGGTTTTATTTTTGGTGATCCGCTTTGTTTCCACCTCCTGCACAGCTCCAAAATGACAGATACCATGTAAAACCTATCACTGCAGGATTGAATTGTTTCAGAGTCCACTTGAGTACATCTCATCCTGTCAAATTCCAGCTGATCGCAGAAGTCATGCTGTGCACCCATTTAAACTGAAAAGCTTACAAGCTTGGTTGGGCCATTTCAAAGTTTGCAGAGATTTAGCTTTAATCCTCTTAAAATATTAGGCCATGTGACCTTGCATACCATATTGTCAGTGGGATAAAGATCCCTTTGATTTTTATTTACACTTCTTCACATGGGAGGAGGCAGGTTAATTCATTACATCTCAGTGCCACCTTTGGCTCCCCATCCTCAGGAAAGGAATGCTTTGGCAAGTAGGGTTTGCATTTTTCTGCAGCTCTGTGCTCCAGTTTGTTCTTCCGAGGCATGCTTACAAGATGTCAGCTTTGCAGGCAAATGAATTGTTTTATTTTTGCATAAAAGATGCCCTTCCATCTATCTTTGTGAAAGGGAGTTTTTCACTATAAATGTTTCATGCAGACAATTTCAACAATTCATAGGAATGCTTTGGCAAGTAGGGTTTGCATTTTTCTGCAGCTCTGTGCTCCAGTTTGTTCTTCCGAGGCATGCTTACAAGATGTCAGCTTTGCAGGCAAATGAATTGTTTTATTTTTGCATAAAAGATGCCCTTCCATCTATCTTTGTGAAAGGGAGTTTTTCACTATAAATGTTTCATGCAGACAATTTCAACAATTCATATACTTGCTTTTACTTTATAACTTTTCAATTAAACAATGCTTTTTTGAAAGCTGGCAGTCGTTCCAACCCGCTGTTGTTATGAATTCTGCCTTCAAGTTTTGGGTTTTTTTTTATGTTTACAGTGTAGCAAAAAAAGCAGGCATAAGGAGTACAGAGAAGAAAAATGCTGTAACCATGGAGGATAATGGATTTGAAAAAACCTGAGTGCACAGAAGTCCCACAGCCTCTTTCTTTGTTACTTGGCATAGTTATTTACAGACATGCAGAAACAGTAAAAAATGTTGCTTTACTAGTGGGCTTGGCTAGAAAACCAGGTTCCACCAAGGAAAAATAAAAGGCTTTCTGTCTAGGAGAGGAAGGAAGGGCAAGGAATAGCTTTCAGAGATGAATTGAGAGAGTTTTGGTGCTATCCAAGCATTCAGTATTTTGACAACAACAAAAAAAATATTGCAAGAGGCTGTGTACTTTCTATGAAAATATCATTTTAACTCAAACCTCATTTTTCTATCTAGTATTGAATTCAGATTTGGACGAGTGTTTTTTTCCCTATAGCCTTCCAAAGACCAAACTAAGGAAAGGTGGTAAACCAGTGATTTTAAGCCCAGTTCTCAAGATACACTGCTTGCCCATAAAAGTCCTGAGTTCAAAGTGCAAATATTAAACTGTCCTGCCATCTGCTAATAACCAAGCTATTCTTGCACCATAGCAATATTACAAAGGTCAGATTGTACATGTTTTCTTCCTACATATTCTTCCTTCTAGAAGAAGTAATTCCTGTCACTTCCCTCTGTACCTGCCAATGCTTCATCAAGCAACAGCAAAGTTTGTAAGTTATTTAAGCACATACAAGCCCATTAAGCAAAGAAAATTTACCAGGTGATCTAATACAAGGCAACATTGATCCAAACCTTATCTGTTCAGCTGCATTTCCAAATGATAATGACTATTCCTACAAAAGGCTGTACATTCACAGCCTTTCCCACTGGCGACAATCCATGAGGATTTCTATGGGATTTAACAGCCTGTCAAATGTGTAAAATTCTGTTCTAAAGGGGATAATTTTAAGGGTCATCTTCCAGTTTAAATATCACCTTGATCTAAGAGTTTTCCAGCTTTTATTACTGCAAGTAGTACCTACATGCTCAGAGCAGCAAAGGTAAAACAACCCCATTTTTTAATTCTACTGCTTATTTTACACATTCAAAAATTTTCTTTTTCCAGGTGAGTCTTCAATACATACATCTTTAGAAGAAATGCTTTCACTTTTGGGGTCAGGAGAATGAAGCTAGGCAGATAGCTATAGCAATTTGGAGGCTCAGCTCAATTTCTGACTGAAAAGAAAGAGGTCACACTTAAACCATGTGGAAAAGTCTCTAGGCTCTGGTTAACTTTTCCTTATATATAGCTGCAGCTAAACTGATTACCTTCTCCCTACCACATCCACTCCTAAAAGAAGCAGCGAGGGTTGTAACAAGGGCAGCTAAATCCAAGACAGATGATGAGTCAGAGGCTTCAGCTGTGATTTGTGCAGCTTGGCATATTAATGTAAACTGATAGCAGCTTATAATGAACATCTGCTATTGCCTCCTGTTAAAGATGAGGTACTGGACTTGCTGGACCTTTGATGTAACCCAAGTACAGGTGCTCTAGTGCACTTTGCAAGGGCTCAAAACACTGGTGCAGCCACTCAGGAGAAGAAAAAATAAAAGCCATGCAAAAGCTGACCATCACAAGTTCCTCAGACATCTCTGTGTAAATCAACAGCGCTTGAGAGTCCGATGCCAAAAAACTTAGGATTAGTCTTTGCGGGAGGAGGAGAGGACATACGCACTGAGCTTGAAGTTATAGATGAACTGCATATCTGGAATGGGCTTACATTGCTTAACCTAAGTTGAGGTTTGGTTTCTGTTTGGGCTCTGAAGGCTTAAAATGTACCAAATGCAGTGAGATGAGCTCCAAAAGAATCGTAGGGGTGAGTCAAAAGGGAGACCATCCACTGCTAGTTATGTGTGAGAACAATCATTCACACAGCTTCTCCCTGAATAGTCAGTTTTAATTTGTTATCTTGCATCTCTTATACTCCAAGAAAGGTGATATCTGTAAGAAAGGGGGTGGGGGGGAAGTGTCTAAAGAAGCCTGAGTCTGCAAATTTGCAAAGAGATTTGGGATCAGATGTGAAAATTGAGTCTGCTTTTAATTCATTTTAAATAGCTGAATGGCAAGTCAATGGTATTTCTCTAAATGTGTGGTTATAAGCTGAACAGGTATATAGCACACATCAGGGTGTTAGATTTGCAGATTCCAGCTCTGGAATGCTATATAACCTGTGCTGAAAATTAAATGTCATCCCATGTTTAGTATTTGATACAGTGAAATATGACTTTTGAGACCTGGGTAGAGAACTGAGGACTAAGTGAATACTTTGAGATCCTGCTGCTGCCACATTAAGGAGGAAGGCAAAAAAAAGGCTCGCGCTGGAGCGGGTGGGGGTGCCAGAGCCTCTTCCTTGCAATGAAGTGACTGGATTAGACAGTTTCCACATAAACAGATGCGGGGAAGGTTATTACTCTCTTAATGCACTAGTGTCAGGCAGCAGAGATGTGAGAGAAGTGCCAGGTCATAAGCAGAGGCTTTTTCTCAGGATTCAAGCTGTTGCTTTCCTAGTTTTCTATCCTTTCCCCCTTCTGAGAAGTTTGATGAAATAATAAGTTGCTCTGGTAGGTTATAAATGGAGGGGGATGGGAATGGCACAATCTAGAAATTAAGAATGGGCTTTATTTTTTATTTCTTTCCGAACTTCTTCTTGTCCTTCAATCCTTCCTCCCTCTTCCTCCCTGCAGAGGTTTCCTCCTCTCTCTCTTCCCTTTGCTTATGCCCTTATCAGCAAACTTAGTCCTTTCACTTTGCCTGAAGGCAAACAGATCCCTGTTGTCCCACCTGCACTGATCTACATTCTGGCTGCATGGCAAACGACATGCCCAGAAATATGCTGTGGGTTCTGCCATGCCACTGTTGCAGCTGGCTTGGGAGCAGCTGGGGACTCCAAGGGAACAGTCTGTTTTATGGGGTGAAAAAGAACTCTGGACAAAGAGAAGGTAATTTCCTCACTGGGCATTCTGTCTTATTTTGGGAAGCTAGATAGCTGCATGTTTTGTTATTGAGTGATGCAGTGCAGGGGAGAGTCTCACTTTAGCAGTACACTAAGTATTTCTCTTTTTTTCCATTTGAAATAGAAAACAAATTCAAAATTGAGGAATATGAAAATGTGCCCCACCAGTTGTGATAGAAACATGGGAAATTAAAAGGAAAAGGAAGAAAGCGACACTAAATGGCAAATTCACCAGGTCTGAACAAAATGACCTGTGGAGCACCTCTTCCATGGAGAGGGAGCAGGCAGATGCCCTTTGCTGCTCACAACCAGGTAATGAAACCTGGGAACAGGGAGGTGGAAATGGGTGGAAATCTTGAGATTAGCTTGCAGGAACTGAGAGGACGAGTCGTTGGAGATGAGGGAGGAACAGTAGAAATGAAAGAGATGTCAGATCACACATGTTGTTGGGGTAGGAACCTGTTGAGTTGTGTGGTAAGTGCTGCCAAAGAAAGATTATTACAGTGAGTCCCCAGTCTAGCACAAATATCACCTGACAAGCTCTCAGGAAGAGGAGCAGATCTTTAAAAAGTACTTTTTGCCTTTTGATTGAGTGGAGAGGGCTATAGGTATAACAAGCACAAGCACTTTTAATCCGGTGCTATTTAAGAGGTGATTGCTTTAAGTATAGCAATGCCTCCTGGCTGTACAGGACTCCCTGAAATCTCAGAGGCTTGAAAATGAAAGGTGACTGTCATTCAGTGCAAGGAGTCCTCCCTAAAGGCTCTCTCTGACTGTTGCAAGGAAGCAATGTGATGGCTGAAGCAAAATGTTCCAGTAAACACAGTTACTCAGGGAGCAAATCCCCATTGGCAGCAAATACAGTGCCTGGACTGCTACATCAGAAGGTGAAAGCAGGTTAGATTATAAATGCAACTATAATTACGGTGTTGTTGAAGACAATTTTACCATAAATGAAAAATTCAGATGATACAAAGGAGTCAGTGAGGCTATGAGAGACTGCTCTGAGATCTGAGGGCAAAATAAAAGAGACTGTCTCTGGAAGAATACTGGGTCTAGAAAAACTAATGTGACAAAGTGGCTGGTCAGCACTTTCACAGAGGAGATGCAGGCAGACAAAACAGAAAATGAATAAAGGATATTCAAAGATCTAAAAGAGAAGAAGTCTCTTCCGAGTCCTTGGGGTGAGCAAAATAAACATTGTGAGACAGGCATACTAATGAAAGGCCTGGGAAATGTGTGAAAAATGTTCCTCTCTGAGTAACTAAACAGATGTTTTCTATTTATGCGATGCTAGAAAAAACAGACAGCATGGGGAAGAGCCAGAGTCAGGCTTGATTGGACAGGATAGCATTAAAAAGGATGAGCCCTGGGATGGCAAAGTGGAGTTCTCATGGCTATCAGGACACATGGGAAGGGGATCCTTGCGTGGCAAGGGATCCACAGTTCTGTGCTTCAGAGACCTGGAAACATCTGTAACTCGTTCTCCAGAGGAGGTGGGTGTTTGCTGCTGCTGATCTAGTTACTAAATGGCCAAGTCATTACTAAGATCTGTTTGCTCTGAACCAAGCTACTGCTAGTGGTTGTCTGGACTCCAGGGCACTGATAACCTGTGCCACTGCAGCCATGGAGCTGCTTGAGGGTCTGCAGTGTCCTTCTGCCCAAATCTCTCCACTGAGGGAATGATGGACCTATTGCTCTTATTACCTATGCAGTAGGCACCAACTCACAAGTGTCTGACTCACTCTAAAGATCTTGTATGTTACGTGTGGATACCCCTCAGTTTGGAAAAATACTGGAGTAAATATAGCAGCAGACAGGCTTTGACTGTGCTCCTTAATTCCCTGACTGGAGATCTTGGGGGTTTTACAACCCCATACCAAAATGCTGAGCAGTTATGGTTATACATAAAATCAAGTGTGGTCATATTTGACTGTACTGAAGTAAAAGTCTTCCAAGAAAAATCTGGGACCTGTTTGAGTGACTCGAGAAATATCTGCTGGCTTTTTAATTTTATGTCACTGGTTAACGTATAAGCCAGGAGCGTACAGCAACTCTGGCTGCACGAGGTGTGTTGCAGCCCCACACCAGAGAAGTGTAGGTGCCTGCCTCCCTTCTCACAGCTCCCTGTCTGGGGTAGACACACACCTCTACATGCACACCTTGAGACAGGCATGCACTCCAGCTGGGGTGCACGGATGGATGACTGGAGGAAATGGGGTGCAAGGGCACATTTTGGTGGGTTGCTGTGCTTTGTAAATGCAGCCTCACTTCATCAGCTTCCCATCTTTAAAATGGAGGGAATATAAACTCCTCTCTAATTTAAAGATAAATTAACTTTTGCTTCTGAAGCATTCAAGTGGCATATTGAGGAGCACCACAGGAGAGTCCATGAAGAGATAAATTATTTTATGCAGAGGGAAGGGATTTGTTAGTGCACAGTTAAGCAGAGCCTGGAACTAGATGGTAGGTGAAGGGAGAGAAACAATATATTGCACACCTGTGCACTGGCACCATCTATTGCACTGAGTGAGGCACAGGGTTCCATCAGAAAAAATAGTATGTGGCCTTATAATGAAAGGCTGTATTGTAAGTGCAAGGGGAGCACCTGTCATTTCCTAACCTTTGAACAGTTGAGTTTGCATCCACAATGTTCTTTCACTGTTGTTGGTTTTGCATGTAGCACAACACAAAGCAGAAAGGGCTTTTATTATTAAACAGAAGTGACAACAGGATGGATATCTGTGGCACTGGGCTGCACAGGAATGTAGTGGAGTCAGCAATCCAGTACACGATTGTTTAATCCAGGATTTGAGCAGTCTGCAGAGAGTATTACAGCCCTGCAAAATGTCTGTTCATCATCCTGCAGGTTAGAGAGGAGCAGGTAAGGACCGCATCTCTGTATTTTCCACCCCCAACTAGTGACTTGTACCACTGCAAATCAGGTTAATACATGAAAAGATGCAAATTTTGCTTGTACCTCACACATGATCCAAGAGGCAAGCAGTCAATACACCTGCTTTAGCATATACTACTGGCTCCCACCATGTGCTTTGTGCTGCCTTGCAGAGCTCTTTTGTGTTAGACAAAGGTGAAACGTTAACATGAGGATAGTAGAGAAGCAAGTTGACTTTTGGTGCTTAGAAGCAATAATAGATGCTTGCCTCTCTATGAACTTTTTGTCACTCAAGCTTAACCTTTACATGCTTGTGTAGAATAAGAGATATATTAGGTTTGCAGAAGAACTGAAGGTTTTTTAAAAAAAGAAGACCTTAAATCCCAAAGGCATGGAGACGAAGTCAGAGGTCTGATTGCATTATGTCAGATGGCAGTTGTTCTCCTCTTCTTTGAAGCAGCTCTGATACACAAGGATAGTGTAATGCCATGGTGTTACAGCCTCCTCTATTCTTTGAACCCATAGGCAAAGTTTTTAGAGGGGCAGGAGATCCACGGCAAATTTTAGCCTACAGTAATATGTGTAGTTTCTTAGGCTATTATTTCACATTTGTTTTCAGACAGTGTAAGACTAGTACCAAAGCCAGATGAGGCTGTGCCGTGCTCAGCCTCTTGGTCCTGCCTCTGCACCACCTCCTTTCTTGCACCTCATGCAAAAAAGAAAATGATGTGGGGATGGGAATGAAAAGCCCAAATGGGCAGGCAGATCTGCTGCCTTAGTAATTACCTGGTGGCAAGACAAGTTTATGTTTGCTTAAGCCCTAAAGCCACAATTGCCTTGTGAACTATCATTAAGTGATATAGACCACCAGTTTTCTGCAGACCATGGGATGGAAATTGCTCTAATGGATAGGCCAGTAAATGTAATGGAGATAATTTATAAATAAATGTATACATTAATTAAGTGTTCCCAGGGTGATAAGTATATGCAATTAAGGAGAACTGCAGGACTAGGGGTACACAGGCAAAACCAGTGCAGATGCCTTTCTGTATGTCCCACTACACCTCTTGTCCAGGACTGGGTGCACCAAACATTACAAAACCCTTCACTCATCTTGGTGTTACCAGAAGCCTGGTTCTAAAGTCTGAGTCAGACCCTTTCTTCAAGGGTGCACATTTGTTTTCATTTGGAGGCATGAGGGGACCATAATGTGGTGAGGCATGGAGACTCTGGAATATGCTGGAGTCTCTCTGTCCACTGAAAGTGGTGTAAGTGTACACCTTGAGGTGAGAGAGAATGTACTACTATGCAGCATAAGCTAGTCTAAACCAGAGCTGCTCTGATTCCTCCATCCCTTCTGACCCCAATTTTATGATCCCATCCTTCCTTTTTTTGCTGTTGCTTATAAGGTCATGGCATGAGGTCTGAACTAACTGAATGCTTCTGAAGCTTTTTTTTTTTTAGGCTTTATGCAGTTAGTTTCAGCTCCCCAAATAAGCTCTTGATGCAGCTGTGTGGGTATCAATCCTGGTGCAAGGGAAGGGGCAAGATCACAGCTGGGGGCAGAGCTGCTGGATGCAATGCTGGGCTAGGGCACAGCTGAATTGATCAACCTCATCTACTAAGGAATTGCAGCTTCATTAAATATTCTGAGTGCTTCATGTTGTTTATGGCCTAGCAGAAGTGAGCTATATACAGCCCTTGATTACAGACTATGCCTAAATAACTGTCTAGCCCAAAGACATGCCTAGAAATCTCTATCACTCCCATAGATCCAGAGTGAAAAACCCTTCCAAAGCAGTCCTTCACCAAGTTTGTTGTTGCTTGCACATGTTAATGCTTATGACAACTTTGAGCCTTTTCTGTTCATCATGGCATGTGATAACAAGCTGCAGTATAAGTGTATGACATGCTTGTACTACAGGGACTGTGCAAATTAAAACTAATTCCTGGGAGATGGGGAGAGTAACAAAAAAAGGACGCAATGAAGAACTGGTGGAGGAAGGAACACAAAAAAATAATCCAAGCCATCTTTATAGATCAGCCAGTATATTTACAGCTACTGTTGAGAGATGAGTTATTGAATGATACGTGTTTTCACCCTGGCCATAGATTTCAGAAATGCACGCAAGTACAATTATCTTCACCCAAGCGGTAAACATTTGGACAGTTATCAAACCTAAACGTTTTTTATGAATCGATTTTTGCCTCCTTAAGTTCAGCTCAGCTATCCTTGCAGCATACCAAGCACTGTAACCAGCCTGATGCATCACACAGGGGTTATGTTTTGCATCTGAAATCCTGCAGTACTTGTCCTGGAGAGATGCTTTCAGACATCTGCACCTGGAGTGGGTAGAAAAAAGCAACCACTCACAGATATACCCATCTTCCCTTTAAACATAAATTTAAAGGCTGGGTCCTTTAAGGGCAGTCCTTTAGTACTGTGCAGATAGCTCTAGTAATGCTTCTGTGTTTTCATTGTTTGCTAGTAGCATAAACTCTGAGGTTAACGGGGTCTTGAAATTTTCTTCTAGGCCAAATCCTATAGTCAGCTCTCAGCTTTAACTTGTGCAAACTCTGAATGTGAAAACCCCTGAGATTTTTTTCTGCATACAGGTTTTTAGGATTTTATTGGCTGTAAAATTGTCTATAATGAGGGCTTCAGTCTCCGAAGAACCCGTGCTGGCTGCTGTCAGGGACAGAGTGTGGATTGGATTGGTGGAGTAATCTGGTAATGCAAATTCTTCATATTTCATCCAGGGAGCATCCACTCTCCAGTCCCAAATGCTTTTTGGCAAAACAGACTGGCAGCACTAAGCTCTGGCAAGATGGCAGCACTGTTGTCTCTCCCAGAGGGCCAGAACTAAATTACCTCCCCTCCCTCTGGAAAACAATATAAACAGAGGTCTGCTGGGAACCCGGTCTCACATTTGCAGAGGGAACTGCCATCTGGGATTGCAGCTGACCCCCTTGTCCCTTCCTCATCTCTGCTCTTTCCTTCCTTACCCGTATTTGTGTGATTTTGAGGTGAGCTGGTCCAGGGAATTAAACCAAATGAAAAGTAATCATAGGAACAGAAGAGACTGGTGCTTGCACATATTGCATGTTGCTTCCTCCACATTTCTGGCTACCCCCAGAGAAGCCGACTCTGCCTTCCACAAGACTTTCTGAAGTGCTGGGCAATGAAGTAAACAAGGTAGCTTAGGGATTTAAGTTTAATCCACCTCTATGTAGTAAACTGCCAAAGAAAGGCACATATTCACACTGGAAAACATCAATCATATGCTATTTACTAACTGCAGTCACAGTTACTATTTATGTACCTGCAAACCAAAAAAAGAATAAAACCTTGTAGGTTAAATTAATGGAAACTGAGACAGACAGCAAAACAACTAGCTGAGGACTACCAAGCTGTAGTTAACTCACAAGTCACCCTGAACTCATGAGCCCTTGCCATATCCCAGCTTTCCTGAGAAAGTGCTGTGTTTCTGTGCAGGAGGGAATGCATCCTCAGGGAAGGGCACAACCTAAATGAGAGCAGGAACACCAGCTTGGGAAGGCAGCACTGCAACAGATGCAGTCAGCTATGAAGATATATCTGCTGCATATTTTTTCCCCCTGAAAATTTAGCCCATTAAAAACTACCACCTAATAAAACTGCAGGAGGATATTATTTAACTGACCACTACTACATGTGTTGGATAAAGAAGCCCCTGGTGCCATGTATTTTGCTGGAGGGACCTAGTGACATCTGCTTTATCAAGATGCAGGAAATGCCATTTCCTGTCTAGTCAGGGGCATCAAGCCAAATACTGGTCTCAGTTGTCAGCCAGTCAATTATTTGATTACGGATGTACAGCCAGCTTGCGTTTGTGGGTTGTCCTCCAGCTAGACTGCAATGACTACATATACATTTGGCAGTCAGTGTTGGGCTTATTTTCAGCTTAAAACCATTACTTATCAACACAGAGGGCTGGCCTCATTGAAGTGAATTGTTCCCAACTCCCCTGTTGTTCAAAAATTTGATGTGTCGTGATGAGTTTGCTCTGATCCTCATTCTGGTTTTTTGCAGAGAAAAGAGCCAGGTTCTTTTCTCAGTAAGATGAAAGAAGTAGATTTTTTTGGTCCTTTATATCCCGAAATAAATTAAGGTTTTCTGACAATGGTGCTCATTTCACCTCTTGGTTTTGGGAAACGCTATTCATCTTGAGAAAACAACTCCGTCTGTTGGCTTGAGAATCCAGCTGCTTGTCATGTTAGACCATGTGGAGGCTGTGTCTGAGTCCAGCTGTATTGCCAGGATCAGTGCCCCAGGGACTCAGCACAAAACCACTTTGATCCCTCCCAGTGACAGGGTTTTTGCTAACAAGCCTCCAGACATTTCAGTTGGTATGTCATCACCCTTGCTAAACTAGAACAGAAGGATGAAACAAAAGTATCTCCAAAGACCTTTAATAACATCAGTTGAAGGGGAACAAGTGAAACATCCCAGGTGAGATACTTCTATAAAAAGCATTAGCATTGGCCATATGACTGTACTGAGGACGAAGAGGCTTTTTTTCTCCACCTTTTTCCTTTTTTCTTGTCTTTTTCTTCAGAGATAAAAGAGAGGATAGGAGCTATGGACTGTGAATTGCAATGAACAAAGCGCTTACCATCCTTTAAATAGCTTGATAGGGTCAAGGTAAGGCAAAAAGTCTAAAATGCACAGAAGATAGAATGAACCTGAAAAGTCCTTGCATGTTTTATACCCCCTGCAAATTGTACCTCTCAGTAACGGCTTGTGTAGTCCAAATTTTCCACACATTTAAGAGTGACTAAACTACAAACCTCCTGTACATGGTGATAGGATTTATGCTTTTAATTCCCACTGTTATAGAGGTGCACATATAGCCTGTTGCTTTTACCTTTTAAAATCCAGACTGTGTATGCAGTGGGCATGTGAATTGCGCAGCCAGAGTTTGGGATGAGTGCCTCAAAATAGCAATCACCCGATGCTCTTGAGCTAGGACAATAAGTAAAATGTTAACAGCACTCTGGTCAGTGAATAACTTGCAGGGAGTGTTGAATTTTGTGCTAGACACCTGAAATCTAGAGATTTTACAATCCAAGTGCATTACTTGAGCAGAAATCAGATTGTCATCAAGGAAGTATGTGATTAGCATTAGCAGAGTGACTTTCAATAGATTATGTAAATGAAGCAGGGAGGGCAGCAAGGCCAAAATCATTGCCTTAATTAATAGAAAGCATGTTTTGCAGATGATTTTGTTGCTTAAAGTAAAAGAACCATGAAGGAAAGAGAGCATTAAAATGCAAGATTCTGTCTAACATGCCCAGCCACTTTCGTCCCAGTTCTGCAGTATAATTTAGCAGAAGAGAGGCAATTTGATCTGAAGCCCACCTCTGCATCCAAAGGCATGGGAAGTTTTGCCACCTGGAGAATAGAACTTTGTGCAGTTGGGTAATGAGCTAGCATGACATAGTAGAGCAGAAACATTTAAGTAGCCCATCAGCTGGGCTATGATTCTTTAAATATATGGTATTAAAAACATCAACTTCTGAGCGAAGATCTACCTACAAATCTAGGAAATCAAGGCATAGATAAATTTTCAACAGTGTGATAGGCTTGATCAGTTCATCTTATCAAGCACCATTCAATAGTTACCTTGACTACTTATTATTAATAACGTTGTTCCACATTATGAGCACCAGTGAAAAATGACCATTCATTAGTATATATGTAATCAAAGCAGAAGATTATTTGTCTCTAAAAAGCTGATGTTTATGGAAATGTGCCTTTCATCTCGTTTCCAAGATTTTTATTTGAAAAGCTGTTTCATTTTTTTTAAAAATAGCAAGCAAGCAACCAATACTCCTCTCTCCTCCTTGCTCTCACCAAAATATTTCTATCTCCCTTTTTGTTACAATTTGGAGCTGCAGAAGGGAGAAAGCTTCTTGAAGCACTAACTCATCCCTGCCATTCAGGGCAAAAGGAACACATGTTTCTCCTAACGCTCACTGGTTTTGGCTCCCCTTTGGTCTCATTAACATTCCTTTTTCCATCCAGAGCATCTCTGTGTTTTCAAGCTGGGTAATGTTTGCATTATGGTTGAAACAACCCAGAAAAGTTGGATAGCTTGTATCATGTATTTCTTACTGAATGGCACCCTAAGAAACATTTTCCTGCCAGAGCTCCCAGCTGTCCTCTTGACAGAAACTCTTGTGGCAATGAGTGCAAATAGCTCAGTAAGTGGTTCTAGGGTAAATGTGAAAACTCTCCCCTATGCCAAAGGGACATTTCTCAGGAGCATTTCACAATGTCAGTCTCCACAAACATCAAGCCATGCCTGGTGGCAAGCAGGCTGACATTGCCTCGGTATTTCTCTTCTCTTGATAGTACTTTGACAGACTGTTTAGTTGTGGGGTTTTGGTTTTTTTCTTTTATTTAATGGCAGCTTTGCAGGGTTTGTTTATGCTAGCTAAGCTGCAGTGTGCCGACTAGTGTGTTAGCCAATCTTTCCTGATGTCACAAAGCAGGGGTGCAGTCTCCACTACTGTGCTTACAGTACACTCTGATCAGAATTTGCTTCCTTGTGGTTTTATTTTGCACAATTAGACTTGGAAATATGGGTACATATCAATCATGTCAAGATTCCTGAAGACATTGTATCATCCTTGCCTGTCTTCTTGAGCTGTAAAGCAAAACAGCATCATTCTATACTGCCCTCCTATGTGAGTTAGGTGATTCAACTCCACTGGCAAGAAAGCAGTTCAGGGAACATCTGGAATATATTGGCCACACCACTGAGCTGTCCAATGTTGTTATACAGATAAAGAAGAGGAAAAAAGCTGAGGAACTTTTAGTCAGTTTAGTTAATAGTTAATTTTAATATATTAGCAGTAGTAGTAGTAGTAGTAGTAGTAGTAGTAGTAGTAGTAGTAGTAGTAGTAGTTCAATTAATAAATAGTTCTTCCTTGCAGGTGCACCTCATCTTTTGGCATGAAGTGAACAACACCCCTTCTTCACAGTAAAACTCCTGATCTTATCTTCAGAGACTATGGCTGGATTTGTAAGTTTGCTTCTGTTTGTTCTAGCCCAGAGCCACAGCCACCAAACAGCAGTGACATGAGAAATAGCCTTAGCAAGAGGAAAAGGGGGTTCCTCTCCTTCATGTCTCTAATATGTGTAGATTGATGCCTTTTACCTCTTGGCTTGTACCCTGAACAGACACCTTGGAGCTTGCTCAGTGTTGGCCAAGGAACTCTTGCCTATTATCCTATTCTTCAAATTATGTGATATATATCAAATTTCCTTCTTTCACTGAATGAAGCAGAACTGGGCAGCTTACTATCTGTGAAATCTTTTGGCACTAAGTCACTGCTTTATTTCCTCTCTTAGACTCTGTTAAATGCTGCTGTGTTTCTGATCATGTTTTTGCAAGACTCCAACTGTTTTTTAAAATTGACTGTTCTGGAGACCCAGCCTTTGGTAACAGTTGTGTTTATAGATAGTAGCTGAGTCAGCTGAAATACCAGACAATAATAATTGCAGAGAATTTGTATTTAACTAACAAGTCTAATTTTATGTGATCTGGAAAAGCTTTTATTTTTTGCCTTTCCCCTGAAGTGCATGTTCTCATTCTCAGTCTGAAAGAATCTAAATTTATTCTTTCCTGACTTTTGAGAAATAGACAGCAAGACATTAGGGCTTGGTGGTAAGAAAGCTCTGAAATGAGGGAAGAGATAGAAGCTTACAAAAGAAAGTTCCTTGTCTGTATTTACTTGTTTGTAATAGCAGTCTGCAGTGTCCCTGGGGGTACATTTACAAAGCTGAGCACAGGAAGTACACTGTGCTGTGGGTAAGCTGGGTGCAAGTCAGCTCTCACATGAAAGCCACGTAATTCATCACATTTTTGTTAGCCTGACGGTGGTGTCACACGACTGCTGCTGCTGTTTGGCTTTGTAATGGGAATGCAGCCATGGCTGCCCAGGACAAAGCTCAGTGCCCCATATGTGTGGGGGGACATGTGCAGGAAGAACAAGTGCACGTCTTTTGCTATCCACATGGCCTTTGCAGGGAAATTTAATGCCAGCATGTGCCAGCTTCTGCTTTGAGACTCCTTTCTTCTGCCGCAGTGGTGCAAGGGCAGACTCTCATTTACACAGAAGACACTGTGAGCAGCAGATCCTAACTTTTTTAATGGAAGTACCTGCAGACAAAAAAAAAAAAAGGAGTTCTGCTTTTATGCTTTTGTGTAACCTAGGCTTTAGTCCTCAAAGTCCTTCTCCTGCTGATAAGAACAAAACCCTACACACAAATGGCTATTTCTGTCAGTATCCCTAGAGGTGACGTCCCCTCTGCCCCTCCTGGCTCTGGATGCACAGGCAGCTGGGAGCATGCCATCACAAGGAGACCGAGAGCTTCCCTGACCTGTCTTGCTGGTTACCTACCTGGGAGGACATGGTAAAGGGGAAGCTGTTTGGAAGAGATTTTCTGAATGTCAAACTTTTTTATTTTTGGTAATGAATTGGTCTAGCAGAAGTGCTGTAATTATTCCAGATTTTGCAAACATCACTCTGTTTTTCTGAAAATGTGGCAAGTTGTGCTTTTGATTTTTCCTTTTTCCCTTTTTGTATTATTTGGGGGTTTTTTGCCCTTTCCTTCATTTTTTCTTTCTTTTTTTTATATATATATATATTTTTATCCTTTTT
>NW_008691134.1:0-43796 GCF_000695815.1 Acanthisitta chloris | reverse complement strand
TTCTTCTATTTTTTCGTTTCTTTGAGGGAAAGTCGGTTGCATTCTTCTTACTCTCCAGTCAATAACACATTAGGACAGTGGCAGAAAATTCGACCCTGTTCTTTTTCTTTCTTTAAGGCAGTTAGCCCCAAATCTTCCATTTTATGAACTGTAAAGCCAGATTCCTTTACTCTGCTTTAACTCTGCTGATATAAGATCTCCCTTTCCCAAAAATGTGAACATAGATATATAAGATAAAGGTCGTACACAAAGTAACCTTTGAATATGTCTTTAGTGGCATCTCTAACTACAGGTTCATCCTGTATAATAGGTAAGTGGTTCATGGTGGTGTAGCAGAACAGCCTAAGTGACAGTGGCAAGGATATCAAGGTTATAACTGTCTGTGTTGGGGTTTTACTAGCAGAACCACCTCAAGCAGAGGGTGTGAAAGTTACGGTGATATAGCATGCCTCACCTTGAGTAATTCCAGCAAATTGAATAACTCAAGGCTGTTGCAACTCCAAGCATAGTAGAGGAATAGAGGGCTGATGTGCTGCAGTGATTCCACTGTCCATGCAGACACCATTGGTTTTTCCCATAGGTGCAGCAATATTTACCCTAAATACCAGTGATGGCAGCTTTAGTCACAGCATGAAGTTAATAAGTGGGTGTGGAGTTGGCAGTGGAGAAATATTGATGTCAATTTATAACTTAAGTTTGATCCAAACACAGAAGCTATTCCTTAATGCTGAAAATACCAACCACATTACAATTATAAATAAATGAAAGAGGACTCTGTTGTCAATGGCACAGGTGCAGATAGGGATAAGATATAAAGCCAATTTACTCTTTTGCTCCTGTGGGAACAGCTCTATTGGTATGAAATATTTAACTGCATCCACGTTAGAGAAGCTGTGCTGGTTTTAGTCCATTGTAGGCAGTGAGCCTGTTATGCTCGTGTAGATGAAGACTCGAGGTTAAGACATGCTGAGGGACAGAGCATCATTGTATTTTCTCTGTAGTTAACATAGAACATACACAGAAATGAAATGCTGTGCATTAATAATTTCCACTAATTTATTATGTCAAGTGCAGAATAGAAAGTCATTATATTTCCACTGTACATCACTCTAGCATAAAATGTTCATAAGCCATTAGGATAATGATTTCTACCATTACTTGTCAGTAAAGTGTGAAAATATTTTTTTATTATCCATTTACATTAATTTCAACATGCATGCATTTAGTCAAAAACATGGACTTTTGAAGTGATTGCATCCCATTGATTAATGTGGCCAGAAGTTTTCTGATTTGCCAAATGTCACAGAACATTTTATTAATGGTGCCTGTTTTGTGTATAAAGCTCTGCATCTGAAGAGGTCTCATCTATTATACAGTAAGGCTTAGAGATACTTAAACAAGAAAATATTTCTAATGTGGCTGCTGTGTTGAGGACTCCACTCCTGATGCATACCAGCAGTGATCTTTTGCCTTCAGATGGATGGAAAGTGTGAGTCTTAGAGGCTCAGTTTATACACTCTCTCAGGTGAAGAACCATCCTGATATAGTGGGCCATCTGCACACAATACAATTTAAAAATCCTGTTCATTCTTCTCTGAGAAGAAGCTTTCCCTGCCATGCTTACTTTCATTCAGGACTGGATGGCGAAAACTACTAGTAAACTTGATCCTGAGTCGAAGGAGACAATCTTCACATAGCTCACCATCTTCTCCCTTTAAAATGTCACCTATCTGTCAAAGTTGTGTATTGCTGGGAATTTTTGATTCTTCAACGCCAAAATTTTCAAGGGAACAAGAATGAGTTTCTGGAAAGAACGGGACACACATGCTTGGATAAGCAATAACCCTATGCTAGAACAAGGACCAGGGGCTTAAAGTTTCATAATTTGACTCATCAATTCAAATGAGTAACACAAACCTCTGCCACCAGCTGTGCTGTGACAGTATTGACTCAGCTCCTCCTGCAGCAGTTCCGTTTTGAAGAGCTAACAAAATGGTGACTGAGACTTGATTTGATCCCCCATAACTGGAGACCCTCACCGCCAGGTCTTGAGGCTTCTTTTTCATCCTAGTTTGAAATGTTTTCTTTCGTTCCTAATCCAGGAAGAGGAGATATTTAAAATCTTGGATTGGAGACAGTAAAAGCATTTTCTGTTTACTTGCTGTAACATAGAACTGGGTTGAAAGCAACAATGTTTGCCTTGACTCCTTTTGTTCTCTCTTTCTGTGAACAATCAAGTGAAAAGGATTTTGTCCTCCACATTTGTAGAAAAACAATTTTAGCAATTTATTTAAAAGTGTCCTTGGAAACCAAATATTATATTTTGCCAAGGCAAGCACTGTTGCTCAAGGAGCTTGACTATGCACTCAGCTGGGTAATAGGAACAGCACCATGTGACTGATAAAATCAATGTCTGCTAAGTAATGTGGTTCAAACTGGAAATGTTTGAATCAATGCAGGCTTGGTTTTTTTCTGACTGAAGAATAAAATACAACTAGTCTAACAGCAGATATTTTCCTATAGAAAAAGTTAATTTATATAAATCAGGATATTAATAGATCCGATTAGCTCTCCATGAAGATAGCATCTCTGATTTAATGCTATCTTAGTCAAAGTAGCATTAGCCCTTGCCTTCATATAAACTGTTCCATGTGATTAAGCCTATTTCTGCCCTTAGTCCTGGCATGGCTTGTTGTTACAATGTACTTTGAGTCTTGAAATGCAGGCTAACCTGTCATTAAACGTAGCTGGGAAGAGATCTGGCACAATTATATACTTTCTTATTGCTGAAGTGACTGCTAAATATTATCACTATAAATTGCTTCAACCATGAGGCATCGGGAAATTACAAATGTGGAAAGGGAGCTTGAGAGTAACACTGACAGAGTTAAAGAGTTCAGGAACTTCTTCAAAGTCAGGCAGGGATATTTCACGCCCACCTTTAAATGTTGCCATGTCCAATTTGGCTGAGGAAGAGGCATCTGTGGCCTGTACCTAGGTAAGAAAGAGAAAAATGACGGTTCACAGCATTCAGCTTTGATTTGTTGAGAAATCAACAAATCATTTCTAGAAAAAATGCTTGTTCAGAAGCTGTTTTTTTCAGCCCTCATGCTAGTAAAATGCACTAATTTCTGTAAAGTCCTCCATTTAAGGGCTGTAGTTTTGATTCCCATGAAAGCAGATGGAAGGAAAATCTCTAGTGTGTTGAAAATAAAGCAAGCTGTCCAATTAAATCACCATACTGATTCCTAATTCCACTGTGGCCTGTCTGAGAAGGCCATTAGGAACAAAAAATCTCTCTAAGGAACATTTTGCTGGCACTTCACACTCATGAGGAAGGTATTTGCAGGCAGCCAGGCATGCAGCATGCCTGGAAAAGGGGGAGACACTTAGGAAACTGCAGTTGTGTGGCAATACTGCAAGTAAAAATAGAAATTTTTAAATACAGTAAGCAATTCTAAGGAGGAACTGCTATGACCCAGATGAGACCTGAGCTTCACAATACAGAGAAAATGCTTGGCCTTGGCCCCCGACCTCTTTGGTGCTTATCCCGTGCACAAGGCTGTGGGATACCCAGCAGGCAGGCAGGCTGCATGGGGCACAGGCAAACAGCCATGGGGTGCAGGCAGGTTGTCCATAATAGGCTAATGAAGCAGCATAATCCTTGGTAACAGCATCAAGGAGGGGAAAATAGTATTTACTTACCTTAAGACCAGGCTGCGGTATATGTCTTTAATACATAGTGTTAAACAGGCAATTAATAGACAAACATTTCTATATCTAGAAATATGGTGGCATTCAAGTTAATCCCTAATGGTACAGAGCAATAGCACTAAGCTTATTAAACTTCATATCCAAAGGCAGCGCTTTCATATCTACTGGTGAAATTCCAGGCAGTTATATCTTTTAATTTGAAGGTAAACACTGATACATCCATCATCTTGAAGCAGCCAGTTGTAAACTGAAAATGAAGAAACAAAATGCTGTGGATTAAATGTGCTGCATGTGTGCTGCCTTCTATCACCATATAGCAAGGCACTGTTTCAGTATCTATGAGATTTGGCAACAAAAAGGAAGAATATGGAGGGACACAGTTGTTTTACAGAGCAATGCACTACCAGGGCTATGTACAGAGCAGACAAGCCAGTGAATTTCTGCACCAAAGTCAACAAATAAGCTGATTGACAGTGTTTGTTGATAACAACCACAGTTTCTCTGTTACACCCAGCCAAAGCAATCAAAACTCAGTAACCATGAAGGGACAGTATGAGCAAGATCTACAGTTAATGGATGAGCAACAGCAGCCGCTCAAGCTTAAAGAGAGCTTGCTCACCAGAATTTGAATCTCCTTTCTACTTGTGGTAGGAATAGAAATGGTTTCTTCTTGCAGTATTAAAGATAAACCCCAGAATAACTGGTAAAGAGTGAATGTTAGTCCTAGGGGTGTTATACTGTGTTTCAGCTTGTTTTCTTGGCAGTATAACAGAGGACTGTAATTCTGTGAATCATGAATATGATTCATACTAGCCAAACTGACCTTTGAAAACTGGGAGTAGGCAAACATATCAGAAAGAGATTCAAGCTCTAACAAATAAGCTGGTAAAATGAATGAATGATATTTACAGACCCTGTCACTCTATTAAGAGGTCACTTTGACAGCCCTGGAGGTCCAAATGTGAGAGTTTCCACTCTCTCCTGCGTATCTGAGCATCCATTCATACATATTTAGTAACAAAGTATATTATCACTATTTTGGCTGTTAATGCAAATGGCTCTGTGATAAATCTGCATGTAGAATGCAGTGTGTGGTACAGAAAACTACGTATGTTTGTGTGGGTCTGAGTGTTCATGAAGTTCCTGACAACCTTAAGAAGTCCAGCCAAGACAAAGAGGAAGAGAGATGAAGAAAGGAAGGCTATGGCAGATATACAAAATCTTGATATTATCACCTACAGCTAATCTTGACTTAGGGTTGGGCAAGGACCCTGTTTTGACCAGGCCAACACATCCCTGACTCTGTGCAAGCACACAGGAGGAACCTATCTGAGCAGAATTGGTGGTGAATGGGATATGCACAGGACATAAGTGTCATCTTATTTTGAAGAAAACTTCCACCAAGAGGGCACTAGAATGTCACCAGTTTTGAAGTTTAGTGACTGTAGACCAGTTCAATAACATGGCTTGCAAGACATACCCCCTAGCTCAGGTTTGCTTTGTGAAATTGTAGAGTCCGGAAGTGCTGGAGGAAATTTAAATGATTGCTTAGCTGGACTATCTTTTTAATCAATGGATTCATAAATTCATAGATTGTTAAGGGGTTGGAATACACCTTATAGATCATCTAGTCCCAACCCCCTGCCATGGGCAGGGACACCTCCCCACTAGACCAGGTTGCTCAAGGCTTTATTCAACTTGGCCTTGAACACTGCCAGGGTTGGGGCATCCAGTACCTTCCTGGACAACCTGTTCCAAAGTCTCACCACCCTCACAGTAAAAAGCATTTTCCTGATATCTAATTTAAATTTCCCCTCCTTCAGTTTGTACCTGTTACCCCTTGTCCTATCACTGCAGTTCCTGATAAACCTTTACATGATCCTTGACATGAGTTGAGAACCTGACCTGCCATGACTGTGGAGCTCATAGCCCCATGTTGCAGTAACAGAATGTTCTTCCAGGCACCCTGGTGACAACCTGTGCCATTACTGGGTTTGCAACTTCAATTATCAGTTCAGCATTTATAAAAATTGGCACACGCAGTTTGTATACTTCTAAACCTGTGGCTTTGCTCCATAGCTGTATTTGATTTCTGTATATGCCCTTAAAGCATTTTGGACTCTCTCTCTAAAAGAGAAAAGCGGTTTAATATAAAAATCTGTTGGGTTTTGTTGGGGTTTTTTTAGTTCTAACAGCAAGGTAAATAAGAAGTGTTGAGAATTGCTTGTGATTGGAATATCTGAGGTTTGCTTAGAGGCATTTCAGTGGTTACTTAGAATCTGCATAGCGAAACAATATCGTTTCCTTTCTTCACATTCATAACTTACCAACATGTTTGCATTTTCAGCTGAACATTTCCATTCTTGGCTGTGCTGAAAGGTGATACTCTGTTTACTGGATATAACTGAGTAAAATCCCTTCAACCTTTTGAATTACCTCAGGTTGAAAAGTATAATCCATTATCCAAATATTATCCCTGTGTTTTTCTAGTAGAATATTATAGCACAACAAGTTGAAGGTGAGAGCTTGGCCTGGATATAGCAATTGCTAAGGATTTCTTTGGCTGAAGATGAAGGAAGAAGATTTAAAATGAGACCACCTCTGTGCATGCTCAATGAGTGTTTTACTTAGATTGTACTCCACTGCAAAGAACTATTTGCAGCCATCTCAATAAAAATTTCCTCTGCTGTGTGGATGAGAGGCTGGTACTGAGACCACCATGCTCAAATTTGCATTAGCAGCATATAAACACTATGAAGATGTAAAGCCAGAGTCCTGTACTGCCTTTAAAAGAAAAACAAACCACTCCACCCACTCCCTAAAAAAACCTAACCCAACTAAATAAAACATTCCTTTGATACAATGTGAATGTAGCCATGAATGGGTATATTCATAGAAACACTATGTGCATGTCAACACACCCACACATGTACAAACACACCTTCTCTATCTGAAAAAAAAAAAGAAAAAAGAAACTAATGATCTAAGTTTCTTCAGCACTTTGTCTTCCATTATTCTTCATATTACATTGACTGTCTTTCACCGTAAGGTTACAGCCATGTGCACAGATAATTTGTCTCCATGCAAATATTAGTAGTCAAAGAGGGGACATTGTTTATTTCCTGGAAGATATGAGCTTTAGCGCACAGCTGGAGTCATTTAAATGGTAACTTCTCATTATGCATGAGAAGTTATGCATAATTCACTAGGCACTGTTTTCTTTTAAATATAATAATAAAAAAGTTGTAGGAGGCTAAATATGTTAAAACTCTTCCTTTTTTCTTTTTAACTGCATTTTAAACTGTGCAATGTAACATGATCATTTGAAGTCAGTAGAATTTTTTGCGTTCACTTACATGTAAAGTTAATGGTGTGTTTTGTCAAAAATTAGAGAATCAAGAGATTATCCCATCCATCATTTTACTCACAGCTGGGTCAACTATATTTACCACATTAGCTGACAGATGCCAATCTATTTTGGAAGGCTTCCTAGGAAATCTATTCCTGTGCCTTGCTATACTTACCACTAGTAAGTTTTTCCCTAACGTCTATGCCAAATCTCTTGTGTTGCAAGTTGGGTCTATTAGTATTTGCTTTCACTATTTTTTCTCTCTTTTACCCTTTTTCTAACACAGTACCTAAAATTGTACACAGTATTTTACCTGAATCTGTACAACTGAAAGAAAAGAAAAATGTAATTTTCCTTGCAGGTTTTGCTCCTGTTTATACAGCGCAATAAACTTGTTTATTTTGTTTATTTGTTTTTCTACAAGAGTCTGATATTATTTACTCATGTGACACATACCCAAGCTCTTTTTTTCAAAACTACTATCTGTTCAGATGTTCACCAGCTTTTTTCATGCAGATGATTGTTTCTGCCTAGTTTAGAAACTTCTACTTGTCCTTAATAAAGTGGATCTAATTTTTTTTTTCATTTTGTGTTTCCAGTTTGTCAGAATTTTGATTCTTTCTTCCCTTTCTCTCTTTCCATGTTGGTGTAACCTGTAGATTTAGGAAACATTATCTTTTCCATCATCTAGCCCATTAGCAACAATATGGAAAGCTGATGGACACAAGACAAATCCTTACAGAGCACCATATTGGTGCCAGTAGTAACATATTATTTTTTAGCCAGTTTTGTGTTCACAGTATTATTTGAAACTTTATCTGCATGTTATGCCAAGCTCTTAATCTTTTTGTACCTAGTTTCACCCTGCTGGTTATCTTCTGAGGGTATACAGCATGGACCCCAGTCTGAAGTGGAGATTGGAATTTCCCATGCATAGGCTGCCATTACTGCTACCCTGGCTGTATGAATTAGAATCATAGAATCATTACGGTTGGAAAAGACCTCTAAGCAAGATCATCAAGTCCACCCGTTGAGTCCAGCCATTGAATCTGCAGTCCAGTTAATGCAGAAAGGGACTGGAGGAGTCAGGTAACCCTCACCAGCTACCCATTCTGAATTAACACTTATTAGACCCATTACAAGAGGATGTCAAATACTAGTAGTTTTCATGGAAGTCGGCAGTTTAACCAAGAAGTTTTAATCTAGTCTTTGTTGCTATCCCAAGATACTGCAGCTACAATGAATTTATCTACAGCTTTTCATGAAGGTGGTATGAAATCTCTCTCTCCTGCCTGGGGTGATTCGTGACCACTTCTGTGAAGATAGGCACAGCTAGACAAGGGCTCAGCTGCTGTAGAAGCCCCAGGGTCTGTGCAGGGAGAGACACTGCTGGCATATCTACCTTCTCACAGGTGGTGAACATGCTCTCAGCCTGCCAGATACACAGAACCACTTCACAGATGTGAAGGACATGGAGGTTTGTTTGCTCCCTTGCTTGCTGAAAAAAGACATAGAGTGGTTCTGTTTATTTTTTCATGGCAGAGCTGCATTAAAGTTCATGTACTCCCTGAAGGTCAGAAAGACTTGCTTGAATCCAGAGTGCTCTGGGTCTTCTTTTGCGTGCACACGTCATGTGATTAGGCTTAACATAACACAAAGGGTCACAGGCTGAGCAAAAACTACAAGTCTGCTGGCCTGTCAGTCTGTAGTAATGGCCATCTGTGAGACAGACCTGTCCAAAACCCACTCCTCCCTTTGCTCATGGGGAGATTACACAGAGCGACCTTTCTTCACTCCTGACTACCTCAGTTTTACAACATGCAAATGGAAGACTGGGATGCACAGCTTCTCCTAGCAGCTTTCCAGCCTGGAAATACCTTATTTGCTCCCTGTGGTTGGGGTAGGGGCACCTGCAGCTTGGGAAATTCTGAGGGAGATTGATGTGTCCTTGCCCTACATCTGTCACTGCTTAGTCTCCAGTTGGGCAGACAGGTACATAGGATTGATTTAGGGCATTTTTATGCTCCTCTCACTATCTTAGTATAGTCTAATGCCACTGTCAGGTTTTTGCAAATGCAGCCTGACTTTGAGATTATTTACAGCCTGGCTAGCTGGATGTTATTCTTCCTGTCTTCCTTCTTGTAATTCCCAACAGTAATCTCTTATTTCAATATTATACAATTAAAATCCAGTAGATTGGCAGCAATAAAATTAATAACAAGTAATTATTCTGCAATTTAGCTGTAGTCCAGGACTCGCTTTATCTGATGTTTATTTTTTCTGATCTAACCTTTTGCTCACTTGTTTTCTTACTGAAGTAAAAACATCCTTAATGACTTTTTCTTGCCCAAAAGTCCCAACTTCTTTAGCAGAAAAAGAAAGGTTGTTTGGAGAACAGCTTTCACTGGCATATTTGTTGTGACTGCTTTGTAGCCTGTAACATATGTGGAAATAATATGCAAAGCAATACCACTAATAATAAGGTCTCCTACAAGAGCACGGTAGGCAAGTTTTATGATACATTAGAAAAATAAATAGACAATGCACTGTAAAATAATGATTTGCCCCAGTGTATCAGGGTAAGCCTAATAAAACAGCTGGGACAGATCTAACAGTTGGTAATGGGTACTGCTGATACACCAGGGAATGCAGCCCAGTAGGAACAGATCTGTGGACTGAAACAGCTGAACCAAATTCCTAATGTAGACACTCACTATGACCAAAGAGACGAAGCAGAGCAACAAAAATGAGGGAAGATATTAAATCTAAAAATAAATAGCTGAGCTTAAATTATTGCAGCATGTAATGAGGCTTTTGCTGCTCTGGATGACAGCACATCCTGCTGGAGTGACTTCATTAAAGGAAAGTGGCAAATGCACAGCAGCCCAGTGGTACTTCAAGACATCTTAGAATCATCTCAGGCTCTTTTGCTTATATTTTCTGGCACCTGTCCTGAAATCAGGAAAGTCCTGAAATCAGGAAATTCAAAATAATGCCATCACAATTGAGTTTCAGGTGTATAGCCAACAAAAGTGAAGTGAAAATGAAGCCACTTAATACACTCAATACTGAAAACATGATTCCAATTTCCTGAAAAAAACTCAAACCAAAACAAAAAAGCAACCACTCCAAACCAATCTTTAATCTCTGTTTCTATTTTCTATTCTACAGTCTTATATTTCATACACAAGCCTAACCTCTGAGCATTTTCCTGTATTGCCTAAACAACATGTCTACCATCTGTCATCTTATTGTTTTGTTCTTCTGCAGAGAAGAATAGACAGTGGTGTCTCTTCTTTTTGTTTTGTTACTAAGGGATTTTTGTTTCATTTTTTAAACGTGTAACCTAGTATACTCTTCCTAGGGGAGAAGGAAGGTGCTAGGATTCATGATTGTCTGTAGTTTAATGGAAAACTGATTCTGATAAGCTCCTGAGAAAGTTCTGTGCATTGAGAGGGGAAAAAAAATGCAAACAAAACACTAAGAATTACTCTTGTGTATTTTACCAAGCTGCATTAGTAAAAGCCTTATTCTTTTGTGGGCAGGAGGGTATCTGTTCTATTTGTTACCTGGAGATGGAGGGAGAGAATTGCAGAGTTTTGTGGGAGATCAGGATGTTACGAGAGTTTGCAATGCAGCAGTGACCACTTTTTCCCTCACTCCTAATACTCCTTGTACTTGTCTTCTTGAGATGCTGCTGTCTCAGGGCTGAAGACAGGGACGATGACACTGCAGTGAAATACTCATATCTACCTTTAAAAAGTAGCTTGTTTCTATGTGCTAATCTTGTACAGCCATGCTAGGCAATCAGAGTAACAGTGAGAGAAGCGGGGAATGTGCAGATGGGAAATGAGAATAACCAGGTGCTCAAGGCACTCTCTGACCAGCTGTACACAACCAGCATTTCCATTCCAAGAGTCAAAGAGGGAGAGGTGCATCTGGGATGTGTTGGGAATCTGGAATGTGCAATGGCTGCTGTCGCTGAGATTTTAAATGGAGTAGGGCATGCCCTGGGAGTGTGTGTGATGAAATCACTCCAGCTCCCCAGCTCACAAAAGCTAAAACAAGAACTCTCTCAGTGGAGCAGTGAGTGATGTTTAAGCTAGCTGCCTTGGTGTACCGGATAGCTACAAACCTCTGGAGCTTCTCCATCCTGCAGCATGCCATGAAGTCAAACAGTCTTGCTAAGCTTTACCTCATCAGTTATGTTGTATCCCTCTTCTCTGTGCTACAGTGCTTTGTTTTTGTGAGCTGGTAGGAAATGGAAGCTCTGTGTAGGCTTCCTATATGTTTCCACAGCTGCCTAGTTGCAAGTATGACAAACTGTAATAGAGTTCTCATAAGGACTAATTCTTGTTGTGACAATACTGCTCTAACCAACTCATGTTTGTTCTGCAGTTGCCACTGCTGTCATTTATTTCTCACTGAAAGGTGGCTCCTCTGAGGGTATTATACAAGCACCTGTTTTGTCAGGGCTGGAGGACGCACTTAGACATCTATCCGATAGACATATGGGAAGACTAATGCAGAAAGAGAAATGAGTTACATGTGCTCTGAAAGAAGTGCCTAACCTCAATATTAAAGTGTTGAGCCAGGCCTGTTCTGACCCCATTTCCATACTTGTACTTAGTATTTAGCCATAAAATAATGTGGCTTACAACTGACACTGCAGGCACCATTTTGGAGTCCTGTTATTAATAGTTTATGTGACAGGCATTAAAATTAACTATGCAAGTATTTCTAAAGAAGCAAGAGTTCATATGCTGAAAAGCACATGATAGAGAACCTAAACAGCTGGAATGTGCTTTGTTTATGATGTGCAAGTCTCACCTAGCATTGCAAGTTTGGAAGAGTAGAATTCCTCCATCAGAAAGTTTACTGTGGGCTCACAGGGTCCTTCCGAACTTTCATTCCAAGCTAAAGGGTGTAATTTTTCCTTTGTAACTTACAAAACTGAACATTGTGAACTTGCACAGACAACAAAACAGTTGAAAACCCTTGCCTTGGCTATGCAGACTGAAAACAAGTTTTACACAGCTTTTGTCATCACTCTTTTCTGTCTGTCCTCAAAGGAAGTGTGAGTTTTGGTTCTGTTAATCAGCAAATGTGAATGCTAGATCTTAGTTGTGATGTAAAAAAAGGTCTTGTTCTTCCTTTTGTGAGTACAAATTCCTGCCAACACATGAGCCAATTTTTGGATTTAGGGGAAATAGGTAATACTGAAAAGAAATAAAAAAAGGAGCAAGCTAGTTAGTTTAAAGCTCTGGTAGGAACCTATTTTTCATGTGATACTTAACTGGGTAAAAACTTCATAGCAGTGCGACTTAGCAGTCCCTTTTTGTGTTTTGTGGGTTTTCTGCCCCTTCATGTCTTAGTCATCTTTTTATATATGCACTATAATTTTGTCCTAGGAAACCTGCCTGTTGATGATGGCAGCGAGACAAAAACCTGGGAAATTTTCTTCCCTCTCTTTAAAAGAAACACCAAGTTCATGTGGAGCTGCGCATATACGAAAACTCATCAGTCATTCTAACATGATTCCTCCATTAAAGGGCTACAAATTTCAAGGTTATCGTTATTGCTGGCCAGTTCTCTGCATCACTTGAACAAACAAGTAGATCTTTGCTTCTAAATCTTTGAAGTTGAATTTTGAAACGGGTGACTAGTCCTGCACAGGAAACAAATTTTAATTCTCCTTTCCTTTAGTTATGACAGTCTGGATGTGTTTGCTTTTACCCTATCAATCACACTACTTTTTGAAATAGAATATTGTTGGAGTGGGATCCGGACCTGGAGTAACGATGAGTCTTAAAATGAGTATGGTCGTTCTCTTTTATTCTTAGTGCTTACAAGATCTATATAGATATTCACACAGTATATGTGAATGCAGCGGATACACGATTGGTTTATTGCCCTTGTCCAAGTGTCCAGAGCAACTTATGATTGGTGCAAGTAGGTGTCTGTCCACATTCCAGGATGTTCTCAGGAATTCCAGGGAGCTTGTTGACACCAGACTCAGAGTCGGTCAGAGCCAGCTCTGCCAGGCAGGGCTCGCTCCTTATCAGCAGGTTCAAGGCTCAGTCACAGCTGCTGTAGGCCTTGCACCACACTACAAGCTGGGTCGTCAGCTCCAAGGAAGTCATGTCCCTTTTTGCAGAGCCATTGCTCCACAGAATACGTTGCTGTTGTCAGTGTAGAGAGACTCTGAATAGAACTGAGATTTGCTACTAGCTTGAGAAAAGTGATAGCTTGTGTAGCCTCATTTCTGTAAATCCAGGTTTAATGTGTCCTCATCGCCTGCACTGGCACCCAAAGGGACACCGTTACCATTGCAGAGGAAGTCACAGTCAATCAAAATCAAGCCCATCTGGAACGGGAGGAGGGCTTAATGTTAATACCTGCTAGGTGGTACATGGGTGTGAAGGGTCTGCAACATGTGATTTATAAGGAAATCAAGAGGAATGCACTCTGACTTCAGACACTGGAGGACACTGATCCTCACTCAGCAGCGTGGGGTTCTTTCTGTCTCTATTGAGAAACCAAATGCCATGACCTCTTCTGCATTTAATCCAGTTTTGCTACCCAGGGCTTTTGCTTTGAAAATGTAGGCCAGCTCTTAGGAACAGAGATCAGAGGTCTTCTGCATTTTAAATAATTAATTTTCTACCTGTTTATTTTCAACACTCATTGCAAAGTGGCCTATACAAAACATCAAAGCAAGAATCTTACAGTTTGCTAGCATAGGGGTGATTTATGTGTGAGCATAGAGTGAGGAGGGACAAAGAAGGCAAAATGAGCCTTTGACACCTAAGAAGTGATGGTAGGTATGTGATGAGTGGCACAGTGCACACTGAATTCTAAGGAACACCTGTTAGCATCGTAAATTGAGTGGAAGAGCTACGTGTTGGTTGGAGTCAGTGCATAATTGGAACCCTGGAAGGTATTTGTGCAGCCTGCAGCAGGCGTCCAGAAATGTGTAGACTTGGCAAAAGCTGTCAGTAGAGTCAAATAATTATGAAATACTTGAAAGCCCCAGGTAAATAACCTCTTCAGAATTGGCAGGCGTCAATGGGTCATTACTTATTCTGTTCTTTCCTTCTTTATACGGTGAGCTGTCGTAAATCCCTGGTAGAAAATCCAGTGAGGCAGACAGGGGAAAATGCAATCAGAAATCCAAGCAATAAGAACAAAAAGAAGAATGGCACTTACAAATTTTCCTACAAACTCCACAGTCCTTTCCAATTCCAATCTGATAGAAAGGATTTAGCTGAGTAGCTTGGCTGGGTGAAGTGGAGTTCATACAAGCCTAACACAAAGGACCAATACATTTGATTTGGTGGATGTGTAAGCTCTAACAATAATATTCAGCAAATTCCATTCCTTAATCATTGTGACCATAAGAACCAAGTGTTTGTAATGTTCTCAGGATGTGCAGAGAGTAATTACGTCGGATTTTCATAAGACTTGCTGTGAATTGTTGACCAATGATTCACTATGGGGGAAATTAATTAAATTTGAATGTGAAAAGTTATTGTTAATTAAAAGTTGCATGAAAAACAGCCGTAAAAAGTAGGTAGTGTGTACAGGTTTGAAATTACTAAAAGGACGCATAAAAAAAAGGAGGACAAATTTTTGAACTGGATTTTACCCTACAGGTTATATACATGAAAAGACATACCCACATGCAGATTCTCTTCCACAGCCATGAAAATTCTGTCCCAGGAATCTGAACATCCTGGGACAGGTGACATCTTGTGCCCATGGCTGAGGAGTGTAATGGTCCCTGACAAGGAGATAGGAGTAGGCTGTGGGGTCAGTGGATGGGTTGGACTCAGGAAGGACATTTGCTTTCACACTCGCTATATGTTTGCCTCTGCAGAGCTGACAAAGAAAAAGACTGTGACAACTGAGCAACCAGTATAGGAACACTGGTAACTGGAAATGATGTCCCTGCAGCCTCAGGATGCATTCCAGTCCAAGCCCCCACCAGCTATGCCTCTGCCTTCGTTCACATTTCCCATTCCCTAACAGCCTTAACTTTCCATAGCCCCTGGAGGCCTTTTTACAGGACCCATAAAAAGCCCTCCAGTTATGAGGAAACTGAAGAGAAAACAGCAGAAAGAAACTTGGACTCAGATCCCAAAAGTGACTTAAGTGCAATTTACGGTTCTCAAGGAAAAACTGTGAACCTCAGGACTGTAGCTGAGCTGCCACCCAACTCCACTGTACCTGGGCTGTTGCAGGTTCCCTGCACATTGGGATCTGCTTTTGAACATGAGCAGAACACAGAGAAGATATGATTAAGCAGTGCAGAGCCCAGTTCATGCACAAATCTGACTAGGTGCTATGTTTTCCTCCTCCTGTGAGAAGCTTGGACAGAGCCTGGTACACTCTTGAAACAGTGACCTCATCAACATTGATGTATAAAAGAGAACTAACATGGATTTTTTTCCCTGGATTTTTAAAGAGGATTTTGTGCAGGGAGTTTGAGCTGACTGGAAGGCTTTTTGTGCATCTCATTCTCAGGAATGTGGCTTTCTTACATACTGTGCTGTCACTTAGGGTAGCATTGTGGGCCAGGCTTGGAGGACCA
The DNA here is from genome assembly GCF_000695815.1 of Acanthisitta chloris. Classification (NCBI taxonomy): domain Eukaryota; kingdom Metazoa; phylum Chordata; class Aves; order Passeriformes; family Acanthisittidae; genus Acanthisitta; species Acanthisitta chloris. Next base: position 28,140 of record NW_008691134.1, on the reverse strand, counting down.
AGCACCATAAGTTAAATAATGTAACACCACCACTGTGGCAATGAAGTCCTCTCTAGATTCCAGACATCAGCATTTTCCTCGACAACAAACCCTCAAGGGATCAGCAGGGTCTCAAGTTGTGTGTGTGTGTCACCAGGCTCCTTTTACAGATTGCTTTCTCCTTTTACAGTCTAGAGATTCATAGGTCTTAAGTCACTTCATCATACATGTCTCTTTCAGATCATTATAATGAAATCAGCAGGGTTAAATCACGCATTACAAAGTGCTTTGCCTTAATCATCAGTTTATCCAAAGGACTGACAAGTGAGCTATTGCACTGGATAATCCAATACCCATTTCCCCCTCAAGGATTAGGATTTATTTACTTGAAACTGACAAGCATCTAGTATCTCATTTTGATGATATTTGTGCAAATGAAAATTTAAAGTCTTCCCCATTATATGGTAAATCCCTATGAAAATATCTTAAATTTTCAAATATATGCAGTTGTATATCTCTATAGTTGGCTTTAAAAAAATCTCAGTTCAGTGGTCTGAAATATATTGGAATGTAACACATTATGGGTGGTGTAAATGCTTTACAGTAAAATATTACTTACTTAACTCTACCAGGGGGTCAGTGACTGAAAGCAGAGCTATAATTGTAGTCTAACTACTGAGATTTATTTTTCCCAAACAAAAACGAGCTTGAATTTCTTCCCAATGCTCAATATTTCTTAAAGGGCAAATACATATTTAGAACTAAATTGCAGTTTTAATTTAGCTTTGTGAACACTGTGCTTGAAGTTCTAAAAGAAACCCATGCAGAGTTTTTAAAAGATGCTTTCAGAATCCTGTACCTCTTGATTGCTGAAAGCATTTCTAAATAATAAATCAATACTCACATACACACGACCTTTCAAAGAGCAGTTTGTATGTCATTCTCAGTAGCCCCATGAAAACATTCCAGATAAAACGCCAACAGTGGGATCTTTTTTAGCATATCAACTGATCAAAAGTTATGCTTGCTACACAGTGCTGTGAATGTGGTGACCTGAGCCACACAAACATAGATTCACCAACAAATTGTGTCATTAACCAAATGCAACAATTTATTTTATCATTATACTATTGCCTAAATCACATCACCCTGTGACTATTAATAAGCACAGTTGAAAGATAGAGGTTATCTCACAAAGAAAGATAATGATTACCAATATATAGCTCAAAATGCAGAGAGCATGACCTTTGATAGTGAGGAAACAGTTGAAGGAAAATTATTTCTAATACTATAATTCCTTCAAATATAATAAAAAAAAATAAGAAAGGCTCTTGAGCAAAAATTAATGGTTGATCCCTAATCAGTGCACACTGACCTATGGCTAAGCAATTGCATGTGACCTACTCACCAGAGCAATTGCAGTGCCAAAACAAAGCTTCAGAGAAGGTGACCACCCAAGCTCTGCCTTCTGCTCCCATCCCTTGCCAACTTCCTGTGTGAACACAAGAAGCTCTGCATTGGCACAGGGCTGCCACTTCGGTGGCTAGTTGTGAATGGGGCCTTTCTCACAGAAATATGGAATATAAGGGAGGCAGCTTATCTTTTTGGTATTGTTTTAACATTAGCCCTTCATTCCTGCATTATGCAGGACCCTGAACCAAATTCTCCCTCATTTTGCTTGAATCTGTGCAATGACTTCAAACCATGTGCACCTGTTCTCCACTGGCAATGAACTATCAGCAACTGCACCCGTTTTGTCACATTTCTGCATTTGATTGTAATCATACTTTTTAATTTGACAAGTACCTAAACATCTACAGTCTATTCACTTGTTCTGTGCCTATAATCAATAATTCATTCTCTGAATAACTCCATAAAAATGGCAAGGATGATGAATATTTTCTTTCTCTCTCAGTTTAAAATAAAATCCATATTAGTTTCATCAGCTGGCAATTATTAATGTACCTTACTTAACCAAGAATTGATTTGATTCTGACAAGTTCTTAATGTCTTTAAATTGTGGTAAATAATTGCTATCCATATTCAGCAGTTTAGTATGCCAGCATAATCTGATCTTATTTTAATGGAAGACATGGCTATAAAACCTGGAAGAATATTGGGTAAAAGCCTTCAATTGTTGCTTTTGCTTTAATGCTTGTGCTGGACTGGGTGTATGGGTAGCTGCAGCAATAAATGGAGGGTAAACAAAGCTTGGGGCTCAAAACTCAGAAGCAAAATCAAGCTGCAGATTCTAAGGTTCAGACATAAACTTAATATATATGAAACATGTCTCATCCCCATTTCTATTTTTATTTCCTAATAACTTGAAAATTGTTATATAACCTACCTTTAGAAATCCCTACAAATTTGGCATACCTATTAAGAATTCAGGAGTTTGAAAGGATAGCCTGTCTGTTACATTAATTTCTCATAAAATTGGTACATTTTATCTTATGGATATGGCTGTATTACATATACCTCATAGACACTGTATAACTTCTGTGGCAGATATTTAGCTCAGCTGTTTAGACTTCTTCGTTTAGTGGCTTCCCTCTGTAAATGCCCATGAAGCAAAGGGGAAAATACTGGTAATAAGTACAGACTGAGGGACTGTGGGTAGGATAGGTCTTATCTGAAGTGTAAATCAACTGTGGAATAATTAAGGAATATGGTTAGATTGGGAAATGTAGTCAGTTTAATGGCTTTTAATCTCACTGTTGTCTTCCATTTTTGGATGATTTACAGCTCCATTTGGCTGTCTCGTGATCAACTTCTGAGTAAAGGATATTGAGCCTAAGTTTTTGAGATTAAGTATGAACTGTACTTTACAGTAGTTGACTGAGGGTTCCTAAATCAAATTGAGGCTCCTATATCAAATGTGACCTTGCCTACCAATCTGTCCCAGCTCTTGTTCAAAGGCACTTGTCCCTTCGTCTTAGAGGAAAGGTGTTTTTCATTGCTCAATATCCCAGCAATGAGACTTATTTTAAGATCGTAGGTGTAAGATAAAAATCCTTGGAATAAGGAAACTAGAACTTCTTAATGTTTTCCCTTTGTATGGAGGGCATTAAGCTGCCCAGACCTCAGGAAAATAATTATGATAAAAAATAATAAATCCTGTTTCAAGTTCACAGAATGCAGGTAGAGAAGTGCTGCATGGATTTAGAAATTTGTTTATTTAACAAGGCACCGCAAGCACGAACTTCAGTGATCCCGCTGGAGTAAATTGTACTAAAGTGGGCTCCAAGTGTTGTTAAGGCCCCAGACATAAGTCTCTTCCCAGTAGGACAGCTTATACAAGCTGCTGGAAAAATGCCTGCATTCAACAACAAATCTAAATTCACGTTGAGTAGTAAACCTTGGTATAGCCTGAAATGAAGAACAAACAAAGCACATATTGTAGAAATACCCTATAAAGATACAGGAGCTCACATTAATCATGTGAGCTAGGACAATAGGTGACCTTTTCTAATAAGAAATGAGGCATCTAAAGCAGCCATTAAATTTCGCAGCAGCCCTGCTTAATGTCTGTGGCATTCATCATCGCACGATGTAAACGTCCTCAGCCTGCCGACATTTGCCAATCATCCTTCACTGAGAGGAAAATTGGTCTGAAGCTTTTAGAGCACAGCTTCCCAAATTCTGGCAATGCCAAGGCTATTCTAGCTCTTTTTCAACCTTAAAGTGTACAGAGAGCAGCTGTTGAGCAAGCAAGGTTAACAAACCCTGGAAAAGCATTAGTCCTAATTTGTTTTTAGCACTTTTCAAAGCACAGAAGTTGAAAATTACTGTCTGACATGGGCCCACCACTTTTGCAGAAGTCAAATCTGCAAGGTCAATGGTAAGATATCTAGGCTTTGTCTTTCAATAAACAATTTCATGTTTGCAGTTCTAATTCATGAATGGTTTTTAAGAAATGGAGGCTGATATGTACTGAGATGCAGCTATTGCTTTAAGCTTTGCAGCTTAGTTTCACAATGATAATTAGAAATGCTGTCGAATAAAGCTACCATAATTTGGTAGCCAGGGAATATATATACATTCTCATTTTGAGCTTGTGAACTCTCACTTTGACTTTGAAAATTTGGATGTCTGCTACTCCTCCAAGACCTTCTTTCACGGGTGCATATTTTTTTGCTACACTATTGGGATTTTCTGCTTTTGAATTTACCCTCAGACCTTCTCAGTTTCACAGAAAAATGATGTTGAAACTACAGCTAGGCTTCTGCAGATCAGATAGGGGCCTTGAAACCATTTGTGGGTTTTCTTGTTTTCTTTTTTTTCGCTTGTTGATCTGTTTTCTCTGAGAGTTCTGAGGTTGTTTATTAGGGAGTTCCTCTACCTCCTCCCCAATAGCTCTCACCTGGAAAACATCTCTTAAATGCCACTTTTCTTTGTTTCGGTGAGCCTACATGTAATACTGTGTCACAGAAGATAACGTCCATTTATAGTGTCTTGAATGTCAAACATGAATGATACTCTAATTCACTGAAAAATGGGATTTGAGATGAAAAAGACCTGGTTCAAGGCAAAGAAATGAAAGTTGTAACTTCTTAAAAAGGAGACATCACTTTGATGAGGGGAAAAAGCTGCATGTGCAGCCTCATAGGTGGACTGCTGCCATTCCTTGTTTAGGTTATAGCATTGGATTCAGTTATGCAGGTTTTCCTCCACTCTTGGATGCTTATTACAGTCATTGAAAGGAATGCCTGTGGACAGCAAAAAAACCCAGCTTTGCAGGGGAACCAAGTCTCTGTAATTCAAATTTTGGTTTTCTGTGATATGGATTATTGTGATCCTTTCTACTTGGGTATACCAAACCAACCTCAATGAAGGCTTAGCTGGTCTTATGATGCAGCTGCACATCTTCCAAACTGGACAGCTAAGAGAGATATCAGTCCACTTGTCCTTTGATTTTCTTGGCACCTATATGCAGGTTTTGTTTGTGTTTTTCTTGAGTTTTAAATTCTCGAACAGAAAGGTCCTGGTTGTGTCAGTGTCCACCTGTTTGGCTGTGGATTGTGGTGTCAGCTACCAGCAACCAGACTGGATTCACTGATTTTCAACATCCGTGGACAAAGCTGAATTTGTTTTTAAAGACTAAAGTTGACCCTCTGAACACTGCAGGCAAGATCTCTTTATGTCAACCTCTCCAATGGATTTGCAACATGTAAGCCAATGGCGGTAAATTAAAATTTCCACATATTTACCACCGTGTATAGTCAGTACAAAATAGTGAGAATAGTTCAATGAGCTTCTAAGTTTAGAGCAAGAGTGAACATTTTGTGAGTTACGTGAAGTGCTTGAGCAGCTCAAATGCAGCCTGTATGCTTTGTGCTGCGCCAAGCAACAAGCTGTTCTGGTCCAGGAGCTGCTGGAAAATTCGGACCCCCTGTTATGAAGGAGGCAAACCACTAGTGAGCACTAGGTCACCTGCATCATCCAAGCCCTCCCCATTCTGAGAAGATCTGACATGGATCCTGGAAAGTTTGCGCTCCAGGAGACAGCATGATTTTCTTGCCTGGGAACCACTGATGATGCTTCCCTGCTCTATTGGTTCTCAAGTCCTTGTGCCTTAAGAAGCACTGCAGGGAGACGGCAAGAACCCTGTCACCCCACTGTACATTTATAAAGCCAGAGTCCTCTGTCAGGAGAACAGAATCACAGAATCAGTCAGGTTGGAAGGGAACACCAGAGGGGTCATGTGATTCAAACTCCCTGCTCAAGCAGGGTCATCCTAGAGCACATGGCACAGGATTGTGTCCAGATGGTTCTTGAATATCTCCAGTGAGGGAGAATCCACAACCTCTCTGGGCAATCTGTTCCAGTGCTCAGTGACTCTCACAGTAAACAAGTTCTTCCTTGTATTCAGGTGGAACTTCCTGTGCATAAGTTTCTGCCCATTGCCTCTTGTTTTATTGATTTGTATCACCGAGAAGAGCCTGGCTCCATCATCTTGGCAACCACCCCTTTAGATATTAATATACATTACTGAGGTCGCCTCTCAGTCGTCTCGAACGATTTTTCTTCTCAGGATCCTGGGAGATCAACATGCTTTCAATGAACACCACTTTTAATAACATTTCCAATAGCAATTATTTGAAATTAATATGTGCAAATACTGACTGCAGCCTCAAAATTGATAATTAATTGGCTGAAATGTTTGCTTTTAGCCAAATCTGAAGAATTGGATTTGAATATCTTTTCTTTTCCCTCGTTATTAGGTAGTTGCATTTTCCTCTGTGGTTCAGAAATCCTGGGTGAATACCATCTATTACAACTCCCCATGGGCACGGATTTCACTGAGGAACAGATGACATATGATCATGGGTGTAGTTCCAATAAGTTCATTGCATAAAGGAAAGAATCTAGCTGACTCTAGCTATGAAGCTTCACTGCAAGACTTCTGAATAAAAAGGTCTGAGTTCTGTATGACCTTTTTTTATACGAAAATCCCACTTGCTGGCAGACCATGCATCATAAGGACTTTTTGTTAAGAGGTAGGAAAACATTTTCCAGACAGTTAACATTTTCCAGACCTCTGTTGTTTTTGGGTGAAGAGTGACAAATAGCACTACACATCAAAAGACTATTCTCATTTTGGTCCTCATTCTTTCTGGCTTCTCTCTCTGTGTCTCTGTGTCTCTCTGTCTCTGTCTCTCTCTCTCTCTTTCTCTGAGAATATGGGAAAAACTAGACTGAAACATGAGACAACAGAGGAAGAAAGGCTATCAAACAAAGCCTTTATAAGGAGGGAGATGCACAGGCGGGCTATAGCAGTGGCACAGAAAATGCCATTCCTTATGAAAGATTCAGTCACCGCATCCATGCACTCCTCAATGCATCAGCCACAATCCCTGCCTGTCTCCAAGCATTAAGTGCTGTAAAGTTGTCAGAAGCTCACACCTTGAACAACACACAGAAAGCAAGTCCTATGTCCATATGCAGGATCTGTCAGTGCCATTTTTCACTATGAACATTAATGTTTTCACTTTCAACTTGATTAGTCCATAAAGGGATACTATTTCTATGCACAGAATGTTCCTATTTTATAAGAAAACAGTGGGATTCCTTTGCATGTGACTAATGGTAAGTTTCATCTTCTAGTCTATCCAGAAGGCACCTTTCCTGTAAATATCAATCTGCAGTGGTTTTGTTCTTTAGATCTTTATGCAAAGGAGTGTTACATTTGAAATCAAGGTACTTAAAGTATGATTTGATAGCAGAAATCTTCTTTGCTTTACTCCTTTTCTGCACATTTTAAAGATGTTCATTTAGCAAAATTTCTTTTTAGCTCTTGCAGAAGCTAACCTTAGCCATCAGTTTCATTGTAAGAGACCATTTTTCTTCTGACAAGTTTGTGAGCATCCTAACCTATAATTCACCCAAATTTGTGAGACATTAATTCTCTCTGGCAGCTCAATCCATTTAAGACAGTAAAGAATTTGGATCAATTAATACATTCTTTTGACAGACGCAGTCATGAAATTGCTACTTCCATTCTATTTGCCCTTTGACGTACGAGCCCAGATCAATCCCAAGCAGTTACAAGGGACCATTTTTATGTCTGCTATCCAGCAGTGACTAGCTATTCTCTGTGCATTCTTGAATTATGTCCCTGGGATTATTTATATAATATATATCAGGGTAGCATATTAATGTTTCCCTATAGAATTGTGCCTTATTTCTATTTGTAAAAATTTGCCATTTCATGTCTCTTGGATATGAAAATGGTACCAGCATCATGGCAGGGAGTGGTGCATTGTAGAACTGTCTGTCTGCTCTTGGTGGCAATCAGAGGTCTTCTCTGTACTTCCTGGGGTGCAAGACTGTGACAGAAATAGTCTACTCATACCTGAATAACCCTGGCATTCCCTCCATATCCTGGTACCCTTCAGCTGAATTTCTTAGAATGGAGAAATAGAGTACTCCAGCAGGCAGGGCATGAAACCATTTGGCATTGCAACTGGCTTGCTGGACCTCCCTGGCCTCCCTCTTTGCTCCTCTGATTCCATAGTCACATCAGTCATAGCTGGATCCAACAGCAGGACAGACCAGCAATAGCACTCATATTACATGCACTTTTTTATAGTTAAGCAACATGCATGAACACTTTTAGTACTGTATTTTTTCCTCTTTCATAATCTCTTATTTCCCTAGGTTTTATAGAGCTGAATTAAAACGGCCTTTAAACTCAAGTCATAGGGGACCAAGGATGTTGTAGGCCTTGCTAACGATTTACAAATGCATACAGTTGGCTTTACTGAGATACACAGCACGTTTATTTGCGTTCCTCTCCTTCCCAAATCCCTGAACTTCCACACCTCATATGCTACAATTTGATTTCAGAAGAGAGTGGGGTTTTTTTCTGTTATGTTATTTTATTATAGATATAAAGTATCAAATACCTTGTTTTGCTTGGATTTTTGTCAAGCCCAATGACAGCCGAAGGCTAAATGAGGTGTTGATAGGAAAGGTTTCAAGCGAATGCATGTTCTTTCCAACTGGTGCTATTGCTAGCAATTTAGAGGTTCCTTAATTTTACTTTTAATTTAAGTAGATATTCATATATGTTGATGTGGTGACACACTGTATGTATAGTAGCAGCTATCATGGTAACTAGAAGTGTGATAGCTTTTTAGCTTCTACAGTTACACTGGGTAGACACTCTGAAATGGAAAGTATCACAGGGGAGTTATTTGTTGTCTACCTCAAAGCTAGATTTTAGTAGCTCAAAGCAGGAAAAGCTAAATGTACTGGTAATGAGTACTTGTGTGGATGACAGTGCAGGGAGGCACAGGCATAAGCAGCAGTGGGTGAGGAGACCAAAATCATATGCATGAAAGCAAAAACACTTGAACATTACAGCAAAAGGAATGAGATTATAGATAACAATGAGGAATACACCACTAATTGTTGCAACAACATCTAAGCTCAAAGTCTTATCAAATAGAGATGGCAGATCAGGATCTGCTGTAGGGAGTGAAGTAAACATGCATAAGACATATGTATTGGGCACATTATTTCTGGCAGCAAGAATAAAAACCATGATGCTGTTGTGCAAGACACTGTCACAGTACATCAGAAAAACTGTGCACAATACTGATTTCTTACATGAAGTGTGAAAACTGGAACATGTTCAGAAAAGAGCTATCAGCATGATCTAAGGTCTAGGTCATATTTTGCAAGACCCTGTTTTGCAAAAGAAACTTGTCAGATATAGACAAGGCTGAGAAAGGATGTCACTATTCATGCACCACAGAAGTAAACTCTGAGAAGAAAGAGAAGTTATTTAAGCTAGCAGAGAATTTTGGCACAGTTTCCCAGAGACAGAATTCAGAACAGAAATAACTGACTTCGGGTAAGAGAAATGAGGTCTGGTATGACCTTCCATTAAGAATAGGGACTTATGGGGTGAAAAAAAATAAAAATGCAGAACTGTTCTGAAAATAGTTTTTTCCTAGTTTCAAGGAAAACATGTGATGATATTTTTCTAGGGCAGCAGAGTATTGGGCCTAACAAACTATATCTGGTCAAACCCATTTTCTGTGTCCATAGAAGTTCCTTACACTTAGACATGTTATTTCAGTTCTTGAATATAATCAGTTGACCCATTTACGACTGCATTCACACTAAGCGCAAAGTGTGATTGTACTGGAAATTAAGATACAGATATTTTAAGCACAATAATCGCTATTTTGCAGAGCTAACCCTCAGGAATTGTTGCAGATTGTTTAAAGATTTGTTTTCAGCAGCAGAAGTTTCAAAGTTCTTTCTCTTTTCTGAGAGCAGATACTATTTATTGAACAGAGCAAGTGGAAGAAACTCACATCTGTGGGTACACATGCTCTATATTTGCTTTTAGACTTCAGGTGCATTCAGACTTTTACTGTAGGTATGTGTGATTCATTCTACAAGTCAACTGAGTTATAAATGTTAAAGTGAAATCAAAATAAGGTTTTAAAATTCTTATTTCTATTCCTGTTTTGTATTTTCCTCAATGTAGACCCAAAATGACATTCTGAACAAGACTACATAATGCTGCTCTTTGCCTATTGAAAATAAAAGACATTCCTCATGTTTTGTACATTGGCTCAGAAAGTCTAATACTGGATGTATTTTCCTTATTTCACTGTGGGGATGTATATTATAAAATGGTTTTAGCTTCATCTTCTGAACAATTCTATTCAGAAACAGCATTAATGAACTGCCTACCATCTTTGTCACTCATTGTTAATCCTTCTCCCACTCAGTTCTCCACCTGTATGGCATTTCAGTATCACAGACATACTTTGCTCTTTTTAGCACTGCTAGCACACCTTTATGTGTGTTGTATGCTTCAAATAACAAGAGTCTTATACCTTCCTCCTGAAACAGCATTTTAATAAATTACAGAAAGTCTTTCAAAGTTGCTGGAGTCCTGACAGAATCTTTTTAATGAATTAGGGGCCCTGTCTCACTGTATAGTGGACTTTAGGACACGTCTGTGTTTTTCCATTTTACACTCAGCAGACACTCAGCTGAGTGTGTTAGCAGTGCAGTATTTGTCAGTAAGAAATACTAAATATTCCCTGGATTTAGAGAATGACCCAGTAACGGTGGACTTCAGAGAGAGTAGGAAAAAATCCTTCTTTTTTGTGTGTTTGTTAAGAGGCCACTGGTTGCAGTTCAATGCATGGATTTCAACTGGGAGTGAAAATTTAAAATATCTCAGTTGTACTCATCCTGAAAATGCAATTTGCTTTCCTTTCACACATCTTTATTTAGTAGCAATGTAAACTTTGAAACAAGAGTCTTTCTATGGGTGCAAACATACTCTGTAATGAAAACAAGTGTGAAAATAATCTTTGGTATTTATTAGAGAACATAGTGTAAATATGACTTACAGCCTGTGTGTATATTCAGAAAACTCTTTTGCTTGGGTATCAAGAAACACTGTTAATGTCTCTTAGGAGATTGTGCGATGAACTTAAATGGAAAACAGAATTTCTGTCTCTGGACTTTCAAAACTTCAGCTTCTGTCTTGGATGAGTGAGGCAGAAGATGAGCCATGGTTTTGGAGTTGGGTTTTTGTTGTATACAGCTGTCTGAAGAGAAATCATTGCCATCTTTCTCATTGAACACTGATATGCCATGCAGACAAGCCCTGCCATATTGCACCTACAGCGGTTTTGTAAGCAAAGGGAAATTGTTTAGCAAATGCAAGGGAATAGATCACAAAGATGGGCTCTTGAGAATTAATTTGAACTGGTACAGGCTTGAATTCTGGGTTGTTGGAGAAAGGAGATAAAGTAAGGGAAAAAAACTTGAGAAAAACTGAGCCTCTGAAGAAGCAGACACTTCTGCTGGAGTATGAGAACATCAGCCTGGCCCTGGTGGGAGGCAGCCCGGAGCTCTCACCCGACTTCCAAATGACAACTAATTGACCAGGCGGTCTGATAGTTTTGTGAGGCGTGTGGTGGCCTCTACTGGTGAATCGAAATGTTACATAGATCTTTGTGTCGTCTCAGAATTCTGAAAAACTCTGGATAATCACTAGGTAAACCTTAGAGGTGTTTAATATTCACAGACTTGAGAGTTTGGGGTCCTGTCATGGTTGTTATTATTGCTGTAATGTAAATGTTGTGATTTATTAAGTTATGTCTTTTAGTCCAAGTGGTTTTCTCTTCTCAACTTCTTATGGGGTTTGCCAAATAGATAGATCACCTCTTTTTGGTAAGAAAGGCAAAAGGCTTCTTGAAATATTGTTGATCACATCTGACATGCCCATGCTTAGCACAGGATGCTACAATTTATTCTGTTGCATTTTTATGTCTTTTGAACGATCATTAAGATAAATGCAGTAAAAACTGATTTCAGATTGTTCCCTGAATCATTCCTTTTATTGAAAAGACTTTGTATCTTGTTAGTATGAATTAATTTTATTCCTTTTACCTATGTGTTCCTTGTAAAATCATTTAATATTCAGGTAGTTCTTACATGGTCTATCATAATTTATTATCAATGAAGCAATAGTTAATGAGTATTTAAGAGGAGGTTATTGCTTGTGCTCAAACTCTGCTAATACTTCTTACTCCTTCATTGTTAATTAATTTGCTGTATCTTCAGAGATACTACTGTAATGCAATAGAAGTTCAGTCATAACATTTGAATTAAATAATGGGAGCTTAAAAAAGCTGTTGATCTGTCCTTCTCTGATAGAGCTAACTTGCCATGAAGAAGCAGCTTTTCATTTTATTTCAGAAGACCCAAAGCTTCTATGGAAACAGTAGAGCTAACTTGCCATGAAGAAGCAGCTTTTCATTTTATTTCAGAAGAGCCAAAGCTTCTATGGAAACAACATTACCAAAGGGCTTGCAAAATGAATGAAGACTGGGACATGAGACAGGGAAACAGAACTGAAGCTTGTTAACTCCAGTATCTACTCTTGCAGAACTGGTTGAAGTAAGGGAGTTTTCTAAGAGATTTCCTTCAGTCTTTCAAGTGCTCAGATTTCAAAATTCACACTCTGTTAGCAGTAGTGTCTGGGACATCAGGAAATATATAGAGGTCTGGGTCTCAGTTTTCTCCTATGCAAAACCTAAGGTAGAACTGATAATAAACACGTCTTTGTGAAACATTTTGCTATTTATGAATAGCATTCCAACATAAGTTTACTTTTTCATTAAAATTGTCTCATCTACATTTAGACTTAAAAATGTGTTTTCTCATTGTTCTTTGCATACAAACCTGTCTCTGTGTTCTCGGTGCTCTCACATTCTATCATGCATATGTTTATTCACTTGCCTGTATGCTGTATTCACGTTGTTTTGTAGCTCCTTTTTCTTTAGAAATACTAGAGCCTCAATTAAAATGTCAACTTTTCAGAGCTGGAGCAGGAAGGGAAAGCACAAAGGCCGACTTGACTTGCTTGCTGCTGAAAGCTTAACAGGAACATTGAGCCTCAGCCATTTCTTCATAGGAGCTGCCTGGGTACATGGGAGCTTTGATTAAACTGCTACAGGCCACTGTTTGAATTCCAACTATTTGCATTAATGGGTTTAACCACAGAATCATAGAATGATTCAGGTTGGAAAAGACCTCCAAGATCATTGGGTCCAGCCATTGACCAAACACCAACATGTCAGCGAAGACAGGACTGAGTGCCGCACTCAGTCATTTCTTGAATACCTCCAGGTTTGGTGACTCCAGTCCTGTCACTAGTTACCCTAGTTACACTAGTTAAGTTGACCCCCACCTTGCTATAATCTCCTCTCAGGTAGCTGTATAGAGTGATGAGGTCTCCTGTGGATCTCCTTTTCTCCATGCTAAAGAACCCCAGGTCCCTCAGACACTTCTCATAAGACTTCTGCTCCAGACCCTTCACCAGCTTCATTGTCCTTCTCTGGACGTGATCCAGCACTTCAATGTCTTTCTTGAAGTGAGGGGCCCAGAACTGGACACAGTATTCAATGTCAGGACTGGTTACCTTCCTTCTCAATCATTATTGCAAGTCTCCTTTCTCTTAGGCTAGTAGGACACATAGGGGTGCTTTTGCATAACCTAGGGTCCAATTTGATATCCGTGTCCAGATGCTGACTAGACAGCACTCCGGTAACCTGAATGCTAGCTTTACAAAGTATCCAGGACCTTTCCTTGTCCTGTATCTCTTTTCCTAGGGCTTTTTCCTTGTTTTGCCCCATCTTACCTAACACTGCCCTAGGAAATCAGGCTTCATATTAGCCCTGCTGAGAGAAGAGAGTTGGAGCAAATGAGTCCAGGCATCTGTCAAATATGAGCCATTCTATGATTCTGTGTCTCAAGGAGATGATGATTTGAATTCACTAATCAACAGCTTAAACAAGATCAAATCAGTGTTCACCAGGGCTGGTTATCCTTCTCCTCCTGTCAAGAGAGGACAAGGGTCTGCAGTTGAAAGTGCCTTATTGAAATACAGGAGCTAGAAGTGTGGGCACGCTTATATAAGCTTTCATAAGCAGGTATCTTCCTTGGGTTATTTCTTAGCTGGCAAGGTCAAAACACCTCCTGAAAATTTAAACACACTCCCCACTGTGAGAGCTGATAATCACCTCCAATTACACCAGCACCAGTGAAGATGTCCCCATTTTTTTGGTATGGCTGTCAATTTCTGCTCAGATTCCAGAGCTAAATGTAAGCATGTATTGACAGCATACTCACCTGTAACTTTCTTCCCAGAAGGAAAGTCTTGTTGATGTTTAATAAAGATATCTCAAAAATTCTAGCTAACAATTAATAAGGCTGTTTGTAACCAAAGCACTGATAGCGACGAGTTGCATGACTGGAGTACTGCAGTGTGGTGAGTTGATCCTGGCTGGATACCATGTATATACCAAAGCTGCTCTATGGCTCCCCTCTGCAAGTGGACAAGGGAGAGAAAATACAGTCAAATTTTCATGAGTCAGGATATGGATGCAGAGACCACAAACTGATTACTATCATGGGCAAAACAGACTCGACTTGGGAGTATTAATTGAATTTATTACCAAACAAAATCAAAGCAGGATAATGAGAAGTAAAACAGTGACTCCATCACCTCCCTGAGCAGTCTATTCTAATGTCCAATCACCCTTTCTGTGAAGAAATTACTCCTAATGTCCAACCTAAACCTCCTCCGATGCAGCTTAAGAATATGTCCTCTTGTCCTGTTGCTAGTTGCCTGGGAGAAGAGACTGACCCCTACCTGGCTACAACCTCCTTTCAGGTAGTTGTAGAGAGTGATAAGGTCAACCCTGAGCCTCCTCTTCTCCAGGCTATGCAACGCCAGCTCCCTCAGCTGCTCCTCATAGGAAAAGCTGGAAGGCAGCAGTTTGGTTTAGCCAGCTGGAGTCATCTCATCCAAGCTGTTTCTCCTGTTTCGGCTGTGTTTTTGTCAAATTTGATGGCAGCCTTGGGAAAGTCCAGGGATTGGAGGTATCTTACACAGTATAAATTATTTTGCTACTGGTTTATAAATTTTTTTCACAATTTTCCCGGATTTCTGCCTGTGCCATTCCTAAAGATGTTGTAGGTTTCCTTTGCAACCTGCCTTATGTTCTAGCAATCAAACAGCTCTATTATTTCATGCAAGAAAAGCCCAGTAAGCCTTGCGAGCTGAATTTCTCCTCCCTATTTTTGCATTCTTACATTGCTCCTTCTCAAGAGGATGTAATAGAAAGCTGTGTTTAGCTCGATTTCCTCTGAACAAAATGAAACCATACCTGTCACAGAAGAATGACTCAGTGCAAAACTGATAATAATGAGAATGGTCTGATGAGCAGAAGTCTCTCAATCACAACATGCTCCCCACAGGACAGCATATTAACAATACTGCATTGTGAATTGTCTTGAGAAAAGGCTTCTGGCCAAAACATTGACATTCACAAGCAGCTGCTGCACTCAGAGAATGTAGGTTTTAATTATCTTGGGTAAAACAATCAATTTGGAGTGCAAGGCAAGTTAGACTCCTGAATATTACTGATCATCTGGAAAATCACAATGAATGTATGCTTTTCTTCTCAATCTACCTTTCAACCTGCAGCTCATTCCCAGGGCTGTAACAAATGCATTAGGTTTTGCTAAGCAAAGCAGCACCACTGAAGAAAATTCATGAAATGAAACTTGAAAGCAAGTGGATTATCTAAATGAGAAAAAGTATGGTATTGTTAGTCACCTGCTCCTCATTCATTTCATGGGAATTTAATATACTTGCATGTGATTAGCAATTAAACAAAACAGTCTACCTACTGATAGTTTCTCATAGACAATAACTGGACCACCACAGTTATTTCCTCTTGTTTCCTACAATACTTTGTTTTTCAAACCATCCCCACACAGTGCCTTAGATAGCTGGAATCAATATGTACATACACAAATATGTAGGTACATTGCCTTTTCTTCTATTCTCTTCTGCTAGAAGCTGTAAATACCTGTCTTGGAACTCCTAGTGCTGCATGCCAAGTCCAGTCCTTGCTCCCGGTACATGCAGGCTGATGCTGGCAGAGTAACACCGGGTGGCAGCAGTGGGTTTTTAGCCAGTGAGTTGAGCTGTAGCGAGGCACTTGTCACAAGTAATGAAGACAGAGAAATTAATGTTGTTTTGATTTCCAAGTAGAGTGCTTGGCATGTTATTCAACTCCAAATTTCTTCAGTTTGTCATTTGCTCATGCCTCACAGTCCTAGATTCCTTCTTTTAGCTTAACCTAACATTGTAATTGCTATAAGAATGACAGACTCATCAGGGTTTATGATACAGGAAGATGTGCTGTGTATGTATCATCTGCTGAGAATTTGGGATTGTCGCCAGTGCTTTGTAGCTGGAGGAAAATTGGACAGCAATTTGTCTTTAGGGTATATGTCATGTTTGTCCTGGTCTTTGTCCCTACTTAACATGTCAGAGTTGTGACAAGCATAATAGAAGAAACCCTTTCAGAAACGTATTTTGCAATTACTGCAAACTTTGCTGGGCAGATGACAGACCTGGGGATCAAGCTGCCTGCTAACCATTGTATTCTAACAGGGGGGTTTTCATCTCTTGACAGGTCCCATCTGAGTGGGCATCACCTGGTACTTGGGAGCAGAGCCCTGGGCAAAGACAGTTTGTTGAGCTGTTTTCTTCCTTGTGGAGAAGATTAGGAAGGGGTCCAACTCTAAAGCCAACATGATCTTACTTTGTCTGACATACATGTTGCCTGTTATTCTGATAATTCCCTGATGCATTTGCTTTTTAGCTATATAGAGACTGAAATATACTTCTTGCAAAGAGACAAGAAGAGGATGTTGATTTTTGAGAGCCCACACATAAAAATACATCTTGCAATTCACCTTAGCCATTAGTGAGACAGCCTCACTGCAAATTTCTGACAAAAACAGGATTAACGTTGTTTCTTAGCATCAGTGGTGCAGTAACATGACTCAAGATACTCCTTTATTGGGGTTTTTTCCTTTCCAAGAGTAGACAAGGATTTTCCAAGTGTCTCACTTATACTCCTCTAGTTATTCAGACTTCTCTATTTCAGTGATTTAGCTGAGACAGCTCAAAGGGGTAGCATGTTATGTCTTGCTTGCTTTCATTGCTGATTGATGCTGAAACCCCAAAAGTCCCAGCCGAAAGCAGTTACTACAACAACCTTTGCAAAACCAAAATGTGTTCATTGTAGCAGACTTCTCTTCATGCTGTAAATTCCTCTTTAAAATTCAGGGCTTTTGATGTTCAAAACCCAATTAAGGTTTTTTTTACAAAGATTCGTAATGTGTTTGTCTGCAGTGGAAATCTATATGTTCAACAGCTAATGTCCTAAAAGTCATCCACTGTCTTCCAGAATTCCCTTCTTTTTTCCCAAAAGTCATTGGAAGAGAATCTGAGGCAGCTCAGTTCATGACAGTGTTGATAATCCTGAATCCTAAATGCCTTGAAGGTGCACATAATTAGGTCCAATATGCATAAGGATACCATTGGT
The DNA here is from genome assembly GCF_000695815.1 of Acanthisitta chloris. Lineage (NCBI taxonomy): Eukaryota > Metazoa > Chordata > Aves > Passeriformes > Acanthisittidae > Acanthisitta > Acanthisitta chloris. The sequence continues at coordinate 10,705 of NW_008691134.1, read as the reverse complement.
AAACATAGTGATTTGGCTATTCATACAGTACCAGTGGTCAGAAGTATGCACAACTAATTTTCTGCAACATGTGTTGAGACTTAATGATTAAAAATGAAGCTGAACCCTGTTATTTGGTTTGTCAAGTACTGAGAAGTGAGTGTGTTTAGAAGACCAAACTGGACACAAATAGATTGAATTTACTTATGTTTTACCATCAGCAACACAAGTAAATGTGCTGTGAAAGTTGGATGCAGTCTTGCATGGGAAAACTCTTCCTGTGTATCATGCCAAAACAAGATCTGAGGATGAATTTCTATTCCGAAAAGAATAGAAATATATGTTATGTAAAATATTATAGGATATATGACACACATATATATAATATTTATGTCAACTATATAGCTGACAAGAAATGAGAAACAAGACTTCTCCTTAGAACAATTGCTAACCTTGTAAAATATACATTGGACTGTGCTGAAACAGAGCAGAAGGGGCTCAGAAATGTCCTCTCTTTTCCATGTTGTTTTCCACCCCATTTGCCACCCTTAGTAGCAGGTGCACACTGTTCCTCTGTGTCATTCTATCCCACCACCATGCCGTCTGCTTCAGGTACCACACAAATCCTCCCATTTGAGTCCCCCAAGAGGTCCATGGAAGCATCCTCCAGTGCTCTAGAATGGTGCCTGAACCATTTTACTGACAGTGTCACCAGCCCTAGCCATCTCTCTTAGAATCTCCTTTCTTAATATTTCTCTGTATTTCCTTACCTGGGTTTTGCCTACTCTACCTTTCCCCTACTGTGCTTCCCTGCCCATGCCTACACATGGTGATATATCTCCTGTGGTGCAAGTTACTTGAGCAGCTGCAGATCCTTGCACCAGGGATAGACCTGCCATGAGTGGCATGAGAGGGGCCTCCTCACTGGTGGCTGAAGGGAGGAGGAAGTGTGAAAGGACATCTGGAGGGATGGGGAGAGCTGGTCTGTAGCAAGCCAAGCTTAAATCAATATAAACCACTGCAGAATCCACTCTAAATCTCTGTCTTCTCACAACACCCTCAAGAACCTCATGCAGACTTATCTGCTGACTGTTCTGAGCACTGGGGAAGCCACATTGATCATCCATAATACATGTTTACACTAAAGTTATTTACACAGATGCAAAATGCAGCAGCTCATCAAATAATTTTTCATCACATGTCACTTACGGAACAGAAGAAAATTTGGCTGCTACATAGTAGTTTCTACTGAAGTGGCTACGATATAATGCATTGACATTCAGCAGAAGTAGTCAGCTTGAGAAATTTTGTATTGAATGCATTCTGAAGAGTAATTAAGTTTCCTACAGTAAACAATACTTGTTAAATTGTGTGTAAGTACTCTTTACTTAAAGCAGATAATGCTACATTGTCTTAAACAGCCTGTCTTATCTTCCCTAAAAAAATGAGATTATCTCCTCTGTCTTGTTCTTCCTGGTCTCTCACGAAATACACTTGTGCATGTCCCTCAGTCTGTTTTTCGTGTGGCCTCCCATAGTAATGCTCAGATCTGTAGCTCTCCGAGCAGCAGCAAGCCAATAAGCAGTAATGATATTCTTCCATTTCTCAGGGCCTACTCTGCCACTCTCACTCACACAGAGTAGTTTCTCTTGTTACTGGGTGTTATGGGACTACTCACCTGCCAGGCACTACTCAAAGGACTAAGAACAGCAGAGGCACTGAGACACGGGTAAGATGCCATTCTAAAAGTGAGAGGGCAGAGTCCTGCATAATTAACATGACTAATTTGGTTAGTCAGGGAAGAGAGAACAAAAACTTCAGCCCTGTGATGAACAGGGATTTGCTGTAACCTCCAAATTTCATGACTTGTTTATCTAACTGCAATGCCTATATTTATTGCTATGGCCTGGGACCAGAAAATGTGTAAACACCAAACAAAATGAAGTTTACTGCTTTTCTTGTAATACATTTACTGCTTTAGTATAAGGCTATGTTAATGTGATTAGAATTTTCTCCATAACTAGGGTTTACATTATGGGACATCTCAAAGCACAAATGACACTGTTCTTGATGCCATGCAAATATGTATCACTTAAATGTGCATTATTTGCAAGTCCCGAAGGAGCAATTGAGTCAAGTAAGCTAATTCTTCTGAGCAGGATTAGTATATCCCATGAGAAACTATGTCACATTACAACTGATCTCTTCTTTTTTTTTTCTAAAAATGCAGCCACTGTGGTTTCTAGGTATCATATATGATCCATTTTCTTACATCTCAGCTATGGGATGGCAGTCACTAGGGAGGATTTTTAATCTCATGACTTTTATTAAAACACAAGAGCAGAAGCATAAACCGCATTATTGCTGAAGGAAGTTGGTCTGAGAAGCTGTATTCCCACATGCATGAGTAAGTGAATTACAAGTTAATCCATGTGCAAAAGAGTTTTAGTGATCTCAGTCTGCCTTCTGTGATTTCAGCTCTCCCTGGAAAAATGAACCAAACACCACTACAAACACATATTTTTTCCACTGTCAGATATTTCTTTTTTCTAAACATGGTCCCTAGGCACTTCAGTAACTTCTTTCTCATTCTTCAAGTGGATTACTGGTCACTTAGGCAACTGGCACAAATTCCAATGAGTGAACAGACTTGCCATGAAAACCTGCCAGCTAGTCAGTGAACAAGTGACATCTCCATGACTGGTAGAAGCAATCTCCACATGATCTCCTTTATTCACAGCCTGACAAAAGCCACTAAACCAGGGACGATCTGGAAAGTAATCCAAGATTATCAACAGATTAAGGCAGGCATTGTGTGCAGCAGTTCTCTCTTTGAGTGTTTATCATCATGTTAAGCTTTTCCAAAGTTTAAGAGCGACTGGAGATCAAACTGACAACCTTTTTTTGCAAATTTCATGCTTGCCCCACAAATCATGCATAATGCGTGGTTCTTCTAGAACTTGGTCAACAAATAATGCAGCATATCCCATCTTTCTTCACTCATGCAAAGTCCCTGTTATTTTGGTCAAAATGGCATGCTCATGTATGACATATGTTTTATTTCTGCAGGATGTCAATTTTCAAAAGTAAAGCTAAATTCTTTAAGAGAATGTGAGTGCAAGCTCCTTGAGGAAAAAAGGTTTAGTTTTTTTCTGGTTTGGGTTTTCAGCAGGCTTTCCTATGTGGTGGTACAATCTGTCCCTGATTTTCCTCTGCATAGCCTGAAAGGTCAGGGACTGAAGTCATGGCTACTACTGCATAAATTGGTTCTGGTCAGAAATGTCTTACAGGGGAAACTGATGCTCACTGACCTAATCTAGTTAATGGGGTATTCTGGACTCTCATGAGATAACTTTGGTGAATGTACTGTGAATATTTCTTCAGTGCACTCCTGCATCTTGTCAATGTGTTTACTAGTAACTATTAATTTACTGAAATTTAAAATGTAATTCTGTCATAGCCATGATGTTTCATCAAAATTCATGTTTCTAGTAGTCTAAAATTTAGCTATCATCAGTGCAAAACTAAGTCTTGCTAGCTTTTTACAGTTGCCTCTTACATGCTTTAACCTCTGCTGCTGCTTTTAGGAGAAAACATTTGGCATCAAGGTGGTGATAGGTTTGTAGGGATCACGATATTGCCTGCACTTGTCTTCCTTCTGTCAAGGAAAGGTTAATAGTATCAATGGCTAGTCAGGATTATCTATAGCTTGGATTCTTCTTTTTCTATGGCCTTTAAAGTTTTCTCAGACAGGGTGTCAACACTATGTTTGCAAATGTCCTCAGTCTGAAAACTTAGAATAGTTCCTGAAGAATGCATAACTGTATAGCCATGGCCATATTTTTACTTTGTTTGTTTGTTTACTTTTCTTCCTATCCTTTACTGTGAAGGTGGTGAATGAGATTTTCATTTCTCCTTAGATGCAATGTGATTCTCAGACAGTTGTTTTCCAGCTCTTGCAAGGTTCACACTTGTGACACTGAAAAGTGGGTGTGAGGGTGAAATTTGAGTCAAATGTTCAGAGGGAAGAGGATGCTTTCCAGCCAGTTCCACAGAGGAACCTGAAACACTGGGTGAAACCTAAAGCAAAGACTACAATCTTGACTGTGTTTCTTAATAAGCAAATTGGTTTTTTCTAGTCTAACATCAATGATATGACTTTGTTTAGGCGTATTGAAATATGTAACTGAAGACATGGATTTATGGAAGCCAGTTGGTGTTCTGAGCACAAAGAGGACATTGCAATAAATGAGAGGTGATTAAGAAATATCAGACACATCTACTGAAGCTGAAGGTCATCTCAAATCAGGAGGTTCTACAGCTATGAATGTGGAGAGTTATACACCAAGAAAAAAACATTCCATAGCTACTGCCTCTTGGGAATCCCTTCATACTGACCTATGCTTCTTCTTAGCCTTCACTGGAAGCCAGAATGCAGGAAAACCTTGGAAAGCACCATGGTTTGGACCAAGATTCTCAAAACAGCTAAATGCCTAACTTATCCTCAATTCTTTGGAAGATAGACTCCCAAAGGCCTGGTCCTTATCCTGCTACATTTTTGAGAAGGATAGAGAAGTCCTATAGAGCACTAATCCATGAGATGAAAAGTTTTCATATTATTGTAGAAGTCAGGAGAAAAAAAGTCAGGGAATCCTTGAGGAATATTGGGCAGGAGTTCAGAAGATGTGAAGTGCAATAAGAAAATTCCATGAAGTATTATTATATGAGCAAAGACCAGAAAGGTTTGTGCCATAAGTTATATAGATCAAAATAAAAACTTGTTTAGCATTTTCCATCCATATATTACAGTAACTTTGCACCTAGACCTCTCCAGATACTTAAAAGCATGAGCCTCAGAATTGCTCCCTTACAGCTCTCAGGGTCTGACAGAAGCCTTTCAAAAAGTGTGATTCTGTAAGAAAACTCAGAAATAAACCCACAGAAAATGTGATGTGAAAGTTTTACATTAAGAGGATAATAATTATGTTGAGTAATACCCACTCTGTGCTAGACACTTCACTAGATACTTCATAAGGAGGAAAGCCTTAGCTCCAAGAAGCTCACAATCTCATGACTGCATATTCAACCTTCATGTTTTATTTATTTCCTTTGTTTTGAGTCTTACTGTGGCTTTAAACGTTTTCTCAGCATAGTTGGAGGTTTGGGGCTTGAAATATATAAATATGCATTTGAACAATAGCAGTGCTTTTAGTCTGAATGCTTTTATCTCAGACATTCAATAATAATTGCTCTATAAATACATATCAGAGTGTTAAATGGATACAAGCAATTTAATCTGAACAATTAATTTGTGGTCTTACATAATTAAACTTCCCTGGCCAAACTATGCCTTGCATGTATTCAAATCTGCATAAAAGGAATAAAAGGACAGAATAACAATAATTTTGGTACCTGTTTTTTCAAGGCACTGATTCAGAGCAACTGTCCACACTGGAAATTCGAAGCCAGAGAAGACTTTGAAGGAACTCTGTAATGCTAAAGGGAAAAAGCATTGGTTATGCTGATACTTCTTAGTGTTGAATGCAGAACTGTCCTCTGGGGTATTGTTAAGTTGTAGACAAACACATCCACATCTCTGCTGGAGCTCTGATACAGCAGGGAGCATACGTTTTGATTCAGGACTGTCTGCCTTTTTGTGTTTGCTGCTTAGACTAGGGATGACAGCATGTGTTAAAGTATTAGAATAATTTGGATCACGCTGTCTCCTTCTGCTAATATAAGTCTTACATCTTGTTTTACCTGCTTTCAAGTCTCCATGTAAGAATTGGGTCAGTGCACACAGCCCATGCTGAGAACGGTGTGCCACCACAATAAAGGAGGAGAACCACAATGCTCAGCATCATTGGTCAATAGCAATTACAGTTGTGTCTTTTACACAGTGGCTCATAGAGTACAAAGTAAGCTCCTGAGCATGACAGCCTGGTCACCATTTGTACCACTTCACACAAAAGGTGATCCCTAGCTCTAATCGTCCTTTTAGATCCCTAATAATCTCTATACAATAGATGGAGACACTTCTGTTATTGATTCTGAACATGTTCCCCAGTGGGGAGTTTCCTTCTTAACTGTGTATTCTAATCAAATCAACAGATCTAAAAGGTGTGCCTGCACTGCAGGCATGGTCTTATGAGAAATCTGTCAGTCCAGGTAGGTGCTATTTTGCCACACATTTCACCTTGTGTTGGTGGTGCAGATTACTCTTCTGCCAGTCACAGTGACATATTTTGAACTCTCAAGTGCATCAGAAAATCCCTTACCTATACTTGATAGTGGGGGACAAAATCATAGAATCATAGGATCATTTGGGTTGGAAGAGACTTTTAAAGATAGTCTAGTCCAATCCCCCTTCAATAAGCAGGGACATCTTCAACGAGATCAGGCTGCTCAGAGCCCCATTCAATTTGATCTTGAATGTTTCCAAGGATGCAACATCTACTACCTCTCTGGGCCATCTCTTCCAGAATCTGACCACCCTCATAGTGAAACATTTCTTCCCAATATCTAACCTAAACCCACCTTCTCAGAGTTTAAAGCCATTCCCTCTTGTACTATCACTACATGCCCTTGTAAAAAGTCCCTCTCCAGCTGTCTTGTGGGCCCCCATTAGGTACTGGTCTAAGGTCTCCCAGGAGCCTTATCTTCTCTAGGCTGAACTGCCTCAACTCAGCCTGTCTTCACAGGGGAGGTGCTCCAGCTCTCTGATCATTGTGGATTCCTCTGGACTCCAGCAGGTCTACAAGCTTCTTATGCTGGGGGTCCCTGAGCTGCAGTATTCTGCAGTATTTGTGGACTCACAAGAGCAGAGTAGAGGAGAATCACCTCCCTCGACCTGCTAGCCACACTGCTTTTGGTGTAGGCCAGGACACAGTTGGCTTTCTGGGCTGCAAGAGCACACGTCTGGGTCATGCTGAGATTCTCATCAACCAATACCTCAAGTCCTTCTCCTGAGATTTCAATCATTTTCTGCCCGGCCTGTGTTTGTTCTTAAGATGAGCTCTTCTCTTAGCTTACTTTGCCTTAGTACACCTAGTGCATCCACAGCTTTGTCTGTGTAAAGGGACATAACAGCTGATTTACAAGGTGAATTGCCTCCATCCTTAAATAGTACTATTTTATGCAGGGCTTAAATGAGACAGATTACCCTAGCTGAAAAATAGGGATAAACATCATTGCCTGTGTTGACAGGTAACACACCTTGAACAAGATGGAGGAAAAGACTTCAAATCTTTCCCTCCTCCACGGAAGGAAAAGGTCATGTCATTGAGAAATTGTGAATCAGAGGGTTGTATAATGATGGGATATTGAACCTGTAGATGTACGGCAACTGTTTATTCCTTTTTTTTCCATGAAGTGCGTTTCCAAATATTACATTGTTTTAACGTTGTTATATGTCATCAAAAAATTACACTTTTAAGTATGAAACAACTCACAAAATGCGAAAATACAAAAATATCAGTTGAAAATAAATCTAAGAACTAATGTGATTTGTCTGACATCCTTGTCATAAAAGAAACACGTAAGTCCAAAAGCATGGAACTGAAAAGTTCAGGATAGTATGAATTATACCTGCTTACACAATGAACAGTGCTCTCTAATACCGCATGTCTTTGTCACAGCACGACCACATTAATGCGGTGCAGAGCACAATCCAGAAGGTAAATATACAGTATATAGAGAAACAGCCATGCATGCCTCCCTTGCATGAAAATCTGTGTAGAATTTAAATTTATTATAAACTGATAAAGCACACCCTCTTAGTGAGATGTTTGAAGAAGTATTTGCATATGTTTTTATTTGATTTGCACTGTCAGTTGAAGAATCAATTACTAGATCTTCCCCAACTCAAAGTGTGTTAATAGGGAATATTATTTTGTGTCCCACGCTGAAGGAACCATCACAGTATTTCAATACAGCGTTTTTAAGAATCATATCTATGTTGTACATGTATTAATCAATCAATAGCAATGGAGAAATTGAACAATAATGATTTGCTCAACTATTAATTTAACTGCTGTTAACTGCTTAGATGATGCATAATTTGTCAGGAATCATCTCAAAACAAGTTGTATTCACTAACTGCAGGTTTTTGAAAGATTACAGCATACCTTCATGCTGATTCAATGCCATTTCATGAAGAAAAAGAAACTGCACTGGAAGCAAAGCTTTTGTTTTATTTTAAGGGAAATCAATATTTAAATTAGTTCATAAGCTCAGCATCAAAGAAAAAAATGTTGCATATAATGAGTTGCACAATACCCTGTGTATGCATGCTAGCAGCTGGAAAAACACTTTAAACAAAGTAACTGCACGATATAAAGATAATAGGGTATAATCTCTTGGTACAAGTGCCTATAGTAAAGAGCGTGTTGTCAAGACCTACCACTAATTTATGAAATCAGCTCTAGAAAACAGAATGTGTGTGGGTGAAGAAACATTGGAGACAGAAACTCAAAGCTGCTTTAAGAAGAAAATGATACTTGTGAGGAGGCCATTTTCCAAAGAGAGTACCATGATGCTGTAAAGTTCCTTTCTTTATTTGTATATTCTCCAGTGTTGCAGGTTTTGTAATTTATGAACTATTGAAGAAATTACACATGACTAAATGGGAAAAATCTGCCAAGAACTTGTGAGTTGATTTAGACAGAGGATGTAAATTGGTATTTTCTGTTTCATTTTGGTAACATGATTTTGATAACTCCTATAAAAAAAAAGAACACACTATTAGAGATATTGTGAATGTTAAAATTATTTACTTTACAGCATATTGCATGTAAAAGAGTTGCCTAGGAGGAATTAATTAAATAATTATTGATATTGAAATTAAGGAAAAATTCAGTTCTAAATTCTATTTCACGAGAATTTAGAAAATATTCAGAACGTGTTTTATTTTTAGGATTCTAGAATACCTCATCAGAGAAATTCCATTTCTCCAGCTGTGATACTGTTATCTTCAGGTTTAGTCTGAGCACTGATTATCCAGCTGAAGGAAATGACTTCACTGATAAGATTTTGCTTATTTTACTGTATGGTGCCTTAAGGATTATTTTTGGCTGGTTTACTGAGAGAAGAAGGACTCTGGTCTTGATTTCCATCTGTATTTGTCCTCAGGTAGCTGTTGAGCACCCAGGATAATTTCAGGGGACAAGGGCACAGTCCCAAGTGAGAATCATGGAGCAGACACAGCTCTCACTGGGAAGCTGCTTCTCTCCATTGCTGCACATATACTGGCAGCCTGGTACTAAATGTATTATTCCTCAATGCTTTCTTCTCCACACTGACTACCATAAGACTGCCTCTGCAATCCTTTATTAATCTAAGGATCCAGCTTTATTAAATACCCTTTCTTATCCCATGTAGCTCAGCTGATTTGTGTTGCTCTCTCAGCTGAAAGCACTGCACACCCAGGAGCCTTTGCTAGTTCTCTTTGGCTCACAGGCTACAGACTGTAGTAATCCCTTTTGCATTTTTTGTGGTTTTTTTCAGATAAGATAGATAACTGGACGCAGTAAGTGAATTTATTTTAAAAGATTCATTTTGCTACAAATGCCAAGAGTAAATCTGGTTATTTAGTCTTGTAATCTAAGACCCAGCATGGAGTGATCTGGACTCTGCCCTCACACCTAAGGACAATTCTGGTAGAGAAAACACGCAGGCAATCTGAAAAATACATCATCAGCTTGAGTGAAGGCAACTAATGTCTGTCTCAGTCTTCTTTTGGGTGTGTATTCTTTAGTACATGAGGTCCCTAGAACTTTCATTCCAGTCGACACACTGATTTAGTAATACTGCACAAAAAATACAGTGGCTCACACTTCAGCCTCCGATAGTCATTATTTTGTTCAGCAAGATAGGGAAACACAATTAATTCTCCATTTCCTTTAGGTCTGTAGGCTATCGGAGATGTTGTTTTGTGTGTTCCAGCAGTGACAGTTTTGTTCAGTTTGAGGAGCAGTGAAAAGAGGAGGGGAATTGTTTTTTCTGACAGTACTTTTTCTTATTGGAGGAAATCCACTAATATTTCTAGCAAAATTGTTCCTCTGCTAGGTTTCTGCTTAGAAATACGAAGAGCAATGTTCTGGACAAATAGCGGGCTCTTGTTCGCACCGTTTTCATCAGTAAAACTTGTACAGAAATTGAGTATAAAGTGGCAAATGCCAAATACTTCAACTTTCTTAAAGGAAATTATAACAGAGGATCTAAGACCACAATTCACTGTTTCTAGTTTAACCCTTTGGAATCGCACATTTAATTCCTTCTGTGGCTTTGCAGGCCTAGAATGCATAGAAAGAAATATAAACATGCCTCAGATTAAATTGTTTACAGCTTTGTACCATTTGCATATATGACTTTCATATTGCTTTCAGAATTCTTCATTATGTTACAAAATTAGCAGAGTAGTGTTAATTGGTGAAAGGAACTTAGCTAAGACTAAGTCTCAAAGGGGGAGTTGTTGCAGGGGGCCTCAGACAGGAATGCACCCAAGGACATAAATTCTCACACCTGTGACTAGCACATCCTGGAGGAGTGCAGAGGAGCCCGCAGAAGTCAACCAAGACCAAGATAAGGAATTTTATAATTGTAAACAAAATAATAAGCTAAGCCAAGATCATGTATGGAAGGAAGACTCACAGTTCATGGAAAGACAATAACGGACATCTCTTCAACAACCACAAAGGACCACCAGAGTGTCGTGGTTTAACCCCAG
>NW_008691133.1:27598-36015 GCF_000695815.1 Acanthisitta chloris | reverse complement strand
AGGAGCTATGGCTGGGGATGAGGATATGCATGGGGCTGGGACTGGGGCTGGACATGGAACTCAGGCTGGATATGAAGCTGGGGCTGGGACTGGGACTGTGCCTGGGCTAGTGTTGGAGCTGGTGTTGGGGATGGGGCAGGGGATGGGGCTGAGCCACTGGCTGCTCACTCTGGACTGGGGCTCCCTGCTCAGCCCGGGGAAAGGAGGAAGGGGAGAGCAATGTAGGGGAAAATCCCAGACATCCCTGGGAATTACTTCCCTGGGGAGGGCAGGGAAAGACCAGGGTAGTGTGTGTGTTTCTGTTGCTGAGATTATGATTATTATTGTTATTTATTATTGTTGCTGTTATTATGATTGTCACTGTTGTTATTTATTTTCCCCATTTGTGTTTTGAACTCTCTCCCCCTTACCTGGATGTAAGCAGAGTTTACAGCAGAGTGACAGGTTAATGTTGGACTTGATGATCTTAGAGATCTCCTCCAACCTTGATGATTCTATGACTAATTCAAGGCCACCTGCATGATTGCCTTTGACTCTCCCCTCATGTGCTCACAAAAGCTTGTGGCTTTTGTCTGTTTTCATAGAATAATAGAATTTTAGGGGTTGGAATGGAGCTCAGAGATGATCCAGCCCCAAGCCCTGCCCTGGGCAGGGACACCTCCCACCAGAGCAGGTTGCTCAAGGCTCATCCAACCTGGCTGTGAACACTGCCAGGGTTGGGGCAGCCACAGCCTCCCTGGGCACCCTGGGACAGGGTCTCACCACCAGAACAGGGAAAATTTCTGCCTCATATCTAACCTCAATTTCCCCTCTTTCAATTTGTTTCATAATCTTGTTTTTTTCCCAGCCAGAGCTGTGACTGAGGTTGCTTGGGGAGCTGTTTGTAAGTGGAGGCTCTGTGGCTCTGCCACGATCAGAGGGTTCATCTTAGGGTGGTACCAGCTGTCCTGTACTACAACCAAAAGAAAGGATTCTGGTCAGACAGGACTTCTTGAGGTTTCTTTATTCTTGGCTATGTGCTTGGGCACACTGAAGCCTGTGCCACTCGTACTAGCTCCTTCTTTAGCTGACAGATCGGATTTGTTGTGCTCATTCAGGGAGTTCCCATTGTCCAGCCTCACCTGGCCATTCTTACTTGGAGTCATCTAGCAAATGCTTTTTGTGTGCCAGCACAGCTCTGGCCACAGGTGTGAGTTGGCCTCTTGACAGCAGAGTTAGAATTCCTTTGCCAACCCAGAAGAGTTTGCAGTGGGATGGACACAATTTCCATCAGTGCCTGTGGTTCTAGTAATCAACAGCTTTGTGATGGTTTGTGGCTTCATGAAAAGGTTGAAGATTAATTAAAGTAGCATAACTAAAACCACTGATTTTTGTCTTGGCCACTCAGAATTATAAAGGTGGGTGCATAAGATCCCGACCTCTGTACTGTTTTCCATGCTCTAATAGCTCCTTGTTTATGAATTAACTCTGTGCTCAGAAAGCAAAAGAGCTGTGACTTTGCTTATCAGTCTTACAGTCAGGATGATAATCAGCTTCTCATGCTTTCTTGCATCCAAATTCATTGTTTATGAAGGTGAAGACGTTACTGGAATGATTCGAATAAATCTGGAAAAAGGATGTTGATTTCAGTCCTTACCAAGGTTTTTATCCGTAGTCACAACCTTGTGCATTAGAGTCATTTTGGGCCTCTGAAAAATAAAACTTGCAGCTTTCTGGGTGGTTTTTTCCTTCTGAAAGAGCTGGGACACAGCTTTTGTTTTGATTTGTTTATTCCACACACCCCCCACACCCCCCCGTGTGACATTTAAAGCATGCTCTGTGCTTTTTTTTTATTAAAATAACAATGGATAGGCTAGAACTCATGGAGTTCTGCCAAGTTTGGATCAATGCACATGAGAACAGTTCGTCCCATTGTGTCTCCCTTATATTCCACTCCCGTGATGGCCCAATTCTCTAAATACCACTGGATGCAGCTGTTCCTAAAGGACTCTAATGTCATGCTGGTACAGTTTGATAAACATTTGGGTGCCTCAAACCCAGGACTTTGGGTCCTTCTGGTTGGGCACTCACTGCCCAAAGGCCATTGAGGCACTGAGCGAGTCCAGCCAAGGGCAACGAGGGCAGCAAAGGGCAGAGCACATGGGCAAGGGCTGAGGGAGTTGGGTTGGTCAGCCTGGAGAAGAGGCTCAGGGGTGACCTCCTGGCTCTCTGCAACTCCTGCCAGGGCTGGAGAGAGGTGGGGGATGTGTGTCCTGCCAGGGCTGAGGGAGAGGAGAGAGGGAATGGCCTTGAGCTGAGCCAGGGCAGAGTCAGATTGGATGTGAGGAGAAATGTTTTCCCTGTTGTGGTGTTCAGCACTGGGATATTGCCCAGGGAGGTGGTGCAGTCACCATCCCTGGAGGTGTTTCAGAGGTGTCTGATGTGGCACTGGAGGATCTGGGTTAGGGTTTGGGGGTTCCAGCAGTGACAGGTTCATGGTTGGACTCAGTGACCTTAGATTTCTCCAACCTTGATGGTTCTATGGCCTCTCTGGTTTGGTTCCCGCTCATATCTGTTGTTGCAGCTGTTAGAGCCAATTTCTGCATGGTGGAACTTTAAGTTTGAGTGGAACTCATTTGGTTTGGAGTGAGGTTGGAGTGTTTTCATTGAATAATAGCACAAGAGAACTGTCCCTGTTTCATAGTATCATAGACCCATCAAGGTTGGAGGAGACTCTAAGATCATCTCCTGCCTCAGAGTGTTCTTCCTATGTTCAGGTGGAACTTCCTGGGCATCAGTTTCTGCTGTTGTCTCTTGTTGTATTGGTTTCCTCCACTGAGCAGAGTCTGATCATCCTCTTGGCACCTCCTGTTCGTGGACTTGAATTCAAGTTTGTTGCTTATTTGTTTGTTTCAGTTTCTTGTATTTGTCTAGTCTAATGAATAAAAAATAATGCCCAAAATGAGCATTTGACTTTGGCTTAACTCCTCATGTTCTTCCCAGTCACTTTTCCATTGTGCTCCAAGGCCAAATCCATTAAATTTGATGGGAATTTTTGCAGTCAAATCAAGGATTTGGCTCTTCCTAAGCTTTTATCAAGTGGTTGTGATCAGTACCTGTACTCAGAAAACTTGAGGTGTGCTAAATCTGAGTTAGCTGACACAGAACACTATTGTTTTTCCTGGAGAGTCTGCACTTACGTTTGAGATAAACCATTCTTGGGAGACTGGCAAAGAGTTACAAAACCCTGCTGAGCCCGGGAATTACACTGAGGAATGTTCCCTGGGAAGTCACAGCTCCTTGGACAGTGTGCAGTGCCCAGTGGTTGGTGCTCTGTGACTCCTGGGAGCTCCAGCTGGCAGAGGTGAGTCTGCTGGTAGATGTTCTGCTTCAGCTCCTGCCTGTTTGCCTCTCCTGCAGCTCTGCTGGGAAGTGTCAGGGTAGCAGCAACTGACTGTGGTGTAGCTTCCTCCCCACCCCTGGAAATGTCATTTTTGGATGGATGGATGGACAACCCCCTTTTGTTCCATGTCCTTTTCTCTCCCAAGGTGGCAGAGAATGCAGAGGGACAACCCTAACTGCTCTGTGTTTGTGAGTTGGGAGCCTGAAAACATCCTGTTTTCAGCAAGTCCTGAGGAGCTGCTGAAAGAACGACCCAACTTTGCTGTCTCTGTGCTCAGCTCTCAGCAGTCTTTGAGAAAATAAAAACACCAGAGGGAATGGTCTGCTCTGCTCAGGGTGGTGCTGCAGTTTCCACTGCCTCTGGATCAGCTGTAGGTGAAGCAGATGAGTGTGGTAATGTGTTTTCTAAAAGCAAATCTCATCTTTCAAGCCTTTAGAGCAGTGAGAAGAAAAACAGCTGCTTTCAGCTGATGGTAGAAAAATACATGTTATGACTACCAGTTCACATAAAGAATCCTCCATGGCATTTCAGGTGACTTGGGGAATTTCTACTACAGGAGTCCCTGGAGTAAAAGTCATTCAGAAAGTACACATCAACATGAAAAGGAGAAACTGTTAATTTTGGCCCAATTTATTCAGTCCCAGTCTGCTGATGTAGCTATGATGCTTTGGATGTCATTCTTCGTGTTTTGGAGCTGAAGTTGCCTCTTTGGGCTCCTAAAATCAGAACTGCAGCAAACAGCAGCTTCTGCTAAAGGGCAGGGCACAGGCTGTAGAACTCAGGTGAATCCCAAGGAATTATTCCCTCCTCCACTGGCATGTGGCAAAGGAGCTGTGGCTGGTGGTGGATATGAAAGTCATTCTGAGAACCCACTGATTGAAAATGTCAGTGGTATCTGAAGTTTGAGCTGTTCAGAAGGGAAATGTCACTTCATTCAAGGAATCAGTCTCTGCCTGTGCTTAAAGACATGCCAAAACTTCAGCGAGAGGTGATAAGTAACTGTGTTGAAGGACTGGCAGGAGTTTGATCCTTCTAGGGAAATGCTGCTCTCAGGAACCTTCAGCAATGTAGAACATGCTTTCTGGTTAAAAAATAAACCATTCCCCACTGAAGCAATATTGTTATCATCACACAGGGGGTTGGAAATCTATGTTGGAAGTTCCACTTACAGGTGGGTCTATGTGAGGAGAGTGTCAGGTTAATGGTTGGACTCAATGGCCTTAGGTATCACCTCCAGCCTTGATGATTCCATGATCCTCTATGGGAATCTCTGCTTGGTACATGGAAGCTTTGTGATGTCATTGTGACTTCTGTTTTTTAAAAGCTATAGTCAATGATTTTTTAAAGCTCGGATTGCTGAGAACAGCACTTTGGCTTCAAAATAACAGTTACAAGTAATTTTTTCCTTGTGCTTGACTTAAGAGTAAGCAGGTGAAAAGGACTGAGCACTTCAAGGAGAAATAGGTGATCTTTTCAGCACCAAACTCAGGTGCTGAAAACTGGTTAAATCACTGCAAAACTTCTGGATATTTTAGAGGGGATTTCATTTAGCTTTAGGGTTGGAGAGAGGTGGGAAATGGTCTGTCCTGCCAGGGCTGCAGAGAGAGGAGAGAGGGAATGGTCATAAGGGCAGAGCCAGATTGGATGTGAGGAGAAATGTTTTCCCTGTTGTGGTGTTCAGCACTGGGATATTGCCCAGGGAGGTGGTGCAGTCACCATCCCTGGAGGTGTTTCAGAGGTGTCTGATGTGGCACTGGAGGATCTGGGTTAGGGTTTGGGGGTTCCAGCAGTGACAGGTTCATGGTTGGACTCGATGATCTCACAGGTCCCTTCCAACCCTGATGGTTCTGTGATTCTAGGTGTGAATAATCCAGGAATGCTGAAACAGTATTAGGTTTGTTTTAAAAAAAAATATTAGTAGATTACAAATGCTGCTGAATAGGGAGTTCAGGTGCTATTTTTACCTGGAAAAGTAACTTTAAAGTTAACTGGACAGGTTCATGGTTGGACTCGATGATCTCACAGGTCCCTTCCAACCCTGATGGTTCTGTGATTCTAGGTGTGAATAATCCAGGAATGCTGAAACAGTATTAGGTTTGTTTTAAAAAAAAATATTAGTAGATTACAAATGCTGCTGAATAGGGAGTTCAGGTGCTATTTTTACCTGGAAAAGTAACTTTAAAGTTAACTGCAAGCACAGCACTGAACAGATTGCCCAGAGAGGTGGTGGATTCTCCTCACTGAGGTGTTCCAGACCCCTCTGGACACAACCCTGAGCCATGTGCTCTGGGCTGGCCCTGCTGGAGCAGGAGGTGGGACCAGATGAACACTGTGGTCCCTTCCACCCTGACCCATTCTGTGATCTGTTAGAATCTGTGAACATGCAGGAAAGTAAAGGTAGGTGAAGGTCTTAAACTGTGAATTGCTCATGTGGGAGAGCTGACAGACATCAGTCTGGGGAAGTTCGTGTTTGGGATACAGGGAACTGTGTTATGGTGCAAATGGAGTCCAACTGCAGAAAAGTAACCTGTGTGTTGCTCTTTCAGGTTTGAGTATGAGCACAGTTGAAGAAGAGTCTGACACAGTGACAATAGAAACCGTGAACTCTGTGACTTTGACTCGGGACACTGAAGGGAACCTCATACTTCATTGCCCTCACAATGGTATAGAATTGTACTGCACAGTACTTCTTCCTTTTTGATTGATCTGACCATCATATTTCCCTGCCCCCAAAATTCCATGAGCTGCTTGGGTTCAGCTTGCCGTGTTGCTATTTGTTCTGTTTCAGTTTCAAGAAGGACAAAGTGTCAAATTAGGTGTAAATCCCAAAATAATGTGCCCAACGGGGCTAGAGCTGCTCTGATTTCTTTGAGTGGAAATGCCTTCCTAGAACCAAGCATGTGCCCAAATTCCTGCAGCCACAGGGGCCTGGTTTGTGTGTGACAGACTGTGGATGGAATTGATAAGGAAAACCTCACAGAAAACATGTGCTGAGGAAAGTGTGTGTGAGCTATTGTTGCCCATAACTTGGACCAAGTTCCTGGGCAGCTGTAAACCTGTCCCATTTGCTTCTCCTTCTTGTTTCGGTCCACTTGGTGAGCAGAACTTGCCCAAAGCTCCACCTTGTCAGGAGGAACTAACCTGCCTCTGGTTTTGTTGTTAGAATCTGATGAAGTAGACTCAGATGACAGCACTGAACCTCCACACAAGAGGCTTTGCTTGTCAGACGATGATCAAAGCCTTGATGACTCCACTCCCTGCATTTCTGTCGTTGCAGTTCCCAGTAAGTTCTTTTATGTTCTCTTGTAGAAAACATATCTGTTGGTAAAGGTTAAAAGTGAAGATTTCGAATCACGTTGGAATGTTGTGCATGGGTTTTTCTGTTCACATGTTGTTCACATACTTGGGCACCACCTGTAGCTCTCACAGCCTTGGGTGGGTTTGTAGCACCTCATATCTCTACAGCAGTGGCAAAATAGACCTGCCTTAGAGGACATAAACCCTGCAGGCATGTGGGATAAAGTGAAGGATAGATGAATGAGCAGATGCTCTCATCCTGCAAAGAGAGATTTGGGGTTTTCAATGGTCAAAGTAGAGTTAGTGTTTAGGTGTTTGGGAATATCAAGGTGTGTGGTCTGTTTAAGGCAGAGATTGTTGTAAAAAAGTCAGAGGGAAACTCAATTCACCTTAAAGAAGTTGATTGAATATTGGGTAGTTCAATATCAAATATCAAAGGAGGCCAAGGGTGTCTTGGCCTGGCTGAAGCAGAGTGTGGCAGCAGGACTAGAGCAGTGCTCATCCTCCTGGACTTCTAAACAGCAGTTTGTAGAACTTGTAGGATGCATTGAAAGGTGTCTCAGGATGAAAGTATGGAACTAACCTACCTGTTTTGAAGTTTCAGAAAATGACCAGGGCTTTGAGGTGACCATGACTGCTACCACGGAGGTAGCTGAAGATGAGATTAATGAAGGAACTGTTACTCAGATTCAGGTACAGTAACACTTCAACATTGAGCTGTGTGATGTACAGTTGTATTCAAATGGAGGTGAGAAGAGAAACAAATACAGAAAGATCTACTAAATCAGTGAGACCATTTTTAGTGTGAAAGTTAGTACCTGAGTATGATTATTATATACTTTGGCCATACCAATCCCACCCCGCACTCCAGGCTGGGACAGAGTGACTGGAGAGCACCAGGAGAAAGGGACATGGGAGTTTGGAGAGACAGGAGCTGAAGTCAGCAGTGTGCTCAGGGGGCCAAGAAGGCCAATGGCATCCTGGGCTGGATCAGAACAGTGTGGTCAGCAGGACCAGGAGGTGATTCTGCCCCTGCACTCGGTGCTGGTGAGGCCTAGGGTTGGACTTGATGATCTTGGAGGTCTTTTCCAACCTGGTTGATTCTGTGATACCATTATTAATTAAAATTACTGACAATGTCATATTATTGATATATTCTTATAGTTGGCATTATATTTTAGTATTTGAGCTTGGCTCTTGTTTGTAAAATGCTGCTCTGTAAAAGGCCAGTGGAATCATTGCTGTACTTAAGAGTTTGGGTTTGGTGTAATTCACTGCCCAAAGAGCATTACAGCAAGCAGGAGTAGGTGTAAGCACTGACAATTACTTGCCCTGTGGTGATCTGCATAGAACACAAGTTCATGTGGTATTTCTGTCATTCTTTGGCTCTAAGTTAAGCTTTATAAGTGGCCTAAATATGCTTGGTCAGTTCCATGCAGTTCCCATTGTGGCTGTACCGTGTCTAAAGGTTCTGGATTGGAGATGGCATGGTCCTCATTCCACCAACACCAGGGAGCTGACAATTACTTGCCCTGTGGTGATCTGCATAGAACACAAGTTCATGTGGTATTTCTGTCATTCTTTGGCTCTAAGTTAAGCTTTATAAGTGGCCTAAATATGCTTGGTCAGTTCCATGCAGTTCCCATTGTGGCTGTACCGTGTCTAAAGGTTCTGGATTGGAGATGGCATGGTCCTCATTCCACCAACACCAGGGAGACCTTTCTTATTTACATTCAGC
>NW_008691133.1:2026-27586 GCF_000695815.1 Acanthisitta chloris | reverse complement strand
CAGGATGAAGAATGTTACCTCATTAATTCTCACAGCATCCTGTCATAGAATCAGAGAACCAGCCAGGTTGGAAAAGACCTCCAACATCATCAAGTCCAGCCCTACCGTGGTCACTAGACCATGGCACTGTGCTAAGCTGTTGAATCTTACTCAGGTGTTTGAAGGAAGGTGAAAGTACTTTCACTGCCATGTCCAAAAAGGGACCTTTTCATGTGACAAGGTGTGCTGATTTCATTTTCCTTCAAGTTGTGCCTTTGGGTTAAATGTAAGGTGATAGAAAGAACTGCAGATCTTACTGGAGCATTTCATGTTGGTCTTTTTTCAAGATTCTTCAGAATGAACAGCTGGATGAAATCTCCCCAGTGGGCAATGAAGAAGTGTCAGCTGTCAGTCAAGCCTGGTTCACCACCAAGGAGGATAAGGATTCTCTAACCAATAAAGGTAGGAAGTTTCACATGCAGCTCTCCCATGCCTAAAAAGATCACCTATTCCCCATAGTGTCATAGAACCATCAAGGTTGGACAGACCTCTAAGGTCATTAAGTCCAACCCTTAACCTGTCACTGCTGGAACCCCCAAACCCTAACCCAGATCCTCCAGTGCCACATCAGACACCTCTGAAACACCTCCAGGGATGGTGACTGCACCACCTCCCTGGGCAATATCCCAGGGCCTCAACACCCTCACAGGGTGTCTCAGAGACAGATCAACTGACCACATACCACTGTGATCCAAAGGGGCATTTACAGTAGGAGTCGATGAGGGCACTGAATCTGGTAGTTCTAATTAAGAGATTAATAAATTCAGTAAGATATTTCTAACACAATATGCCAAGAGAAATGTGTGACAGTCCCTGTTAGCTGAACTTGTGATCTCTGTGGAGAAATGCCAGTTAAGTGGAGTTTGGCATGTGTTGCCTGAGCTTGTTTTATAGCAGTCTCCACCTGATAATGCTTTTTTTCCCAGACCTTGGGGAAAGTTATGATAATCTTAACACTGAAAATAGAAACACTGAAGTGCAGAATACACATCCTTTCCTAAAAGAGTTGGGTGTTGCAGATTATTCCATGTAGAGAGCTGCAGTGTCCCATTGTGTCAGTTCAGATCCTTGGATAGAGGTGTCAGTCACTGCTACAGCAATAGTTTATTGTTGTGTCTCTGTAGCTTTGGAGAAGAGGTTGAAGCCATCAGGCACAGGGAAGGAGTTCTCTCTCTCTGCTTCCAGTGGAATTAGTAATCATGCCTGTACTTTTCCTTCTAATTGGATTGGAGTAAACAGTCTCCTTGGTGTGTTCTGCCTCTCAGCTCGGGTCATTAGCAGGCTGAGAAGGAAGTACCCTGGTTTTCCTGAGCAGAGCTGGGCAGGTAGCCAGCACACACCAGTCTGGAAACTGGGTCACACCAGCATAACCTGGGCTAGGAGTGTACTACAGCCACGAGGGGGGAGAGAGTAATCTGTATATTAATTTGGGGTAGGAATGTTTTCATGGTTTGTTGCTAGACTTAAGGTGTGAAATGTTCTTTCTGAGTAGAGTTGGTTGAGTTTGCTGGTACAGCTTAGCTGCATTGTAGTTACCAAGGGCATAGGCAGAGAGGAAACTTTGTTTGTTTCTACTTATTTGCCACTTTGTTTGGGAAATAAAAGACTCTTCACAAGTCTTTATGTTGACTGTGACTCCTGAGCATTGTTCCCAGGGCAAAATGGTAAGCAGCTCATTGTCCACGTGGAGCCAGTGAGGAGTGCTGTCCCTCAGGGCTCAGTGCTGTCCCTCAGGGCTCAGTCCTGGGGCCAACACTGCTCAACATCTTTGTCAGTGACATGGACAGTGGATTGAGGCTCCCTCAGCAAGTTCTCTGTCCACACCAAGTGTGTGGGGCAGTCCCAGCTGGAGGGAAGGGATGGGACATCCAGAGGGACCTGGACAGGCTGGAGAGGTGGAACAATGCAAACCTCATGGAGTTCAACCAAATGCAGTGCAAGGTCCTACACCTGGGCCAGGGCAACCCCAGGCACAGCTCCAGGTTGGGTGGGGAAGGGATTGAGAGCAGCAATGAGGAGAGAGTCTTGGGGGTGATGGTGGGTGAGAAACTGCCCATGAGCTGCAGTGTGAGCTCAGCCCAGAGACCAACCCAGGCCTATGAAAACAGGGAGAGGGATGGGGATCAGCTTGTCAAAATAGCCTAGGGGAAGCAGTTACCTCTGTGGAAAGCACTTGCAGTGTGTAGCACTGCTCACACCCTGGGGAGTGTTAGGGCCTGTAAGAGAGCCCCAAGTCTTTGCCAGTTCCTCAGTGTGAGTGACATTTTTAGTCCCAACTTCTGGAATCGTTGGGGTGCATGGAAATTTCAGCTGTCAGTTTAGAGACAGAAATTTCCTAGCTGAGGCTGAAGAGAAATCCTGAAAATGGGAGAAACTCACGTTCTGGTGTTGAGAATGGGTGTTTGGAGAGGGATCTGACTCACACTGTTTGGACATCAGTTGGTGGTTGCTGTCAGTCGTGAGATAACATCTGATTAAAATTAATCTGAGTTGGCTGAAGTAGCTGAAATGACTCTTCACTAATTGCAGTGTGAGAGTTGTGTTTTCAGATACTTCTCGCTGCTTTTCTGGCTTTCACTTCAGCAATGGGTTTGTCCTTTCTATTTCCAGGCCACAAGTGGAAGCAGGGGATGTGGTCCAAGGAAGAAATCGACATTTTGATGAGTAACATTGAGCGTTATTTAAAGGTATGTGGCAGAGCATGGTGCTGGTAGCTGGGGTGGGGATGCAGTTCCTGCTAGAACCAACTCTCCTTAGTCCTTCCCAGAACATGCAGTAAATGATTCTGGTTCATTCGTTGTAGGAATGGTCATTAGCCATGTGAAATCCATAAGAAAGTTGTATCCATACACAGGGTTTAAGCCTGAATCTAACATTGCTTGTAACTGTACTGAGCACAGCCCATTCTGAGCCTCCTGACAGAACATTTTACATGGCTAACCCTCTGGCTCTGAATACACATTGATGACTCATGAAACCTTCAGTGAAGACAGAGGGGGAAAAAAAACTGCATTAGGAGTGGAGATAATTCTCCTTACTAAGCACTGAACACAACTTCCAGACTTCCCTGATGCCATGTCTGTGTTTACTACACTACCAGGGTGGCTCTGTTTGCTTTGTCCCCCTCAGTCCATCGGTGCCAGAGCTCAGGGTAAATGGGCCTGTGGTTAACACAGCAGGTCAGAGCTGTGGTAGGATTGCAGCTGAGAATATATAGTCTGGCTATCACAGTTTCACTGTCCTCCAGTTCTGGTGCAACAAATGCCCTGAATTTCGTGTGCATTGATGGAAAACTCTGCAGTATTAGGTGTAGGAAGTGTGTCTGCCCCCACGGAATCTCTGCCACGAAACCATTCGTAGGTGACACAATTTCTTCAATCCAGTGAAGCTTTTTCAAGCTAAATAGCTTCTCTGAGTTGCTGATAAATCCCTTGATTCATCCTTTTCCCATTTATCTGCTTTCTTGTACTGCTTGAAATAGTTTAAATACAGTGATTTTTAGCTTAAGGTGAATCATAGAATGATAGAATCAACCAGGTTGGAAAAGACCTTCAAGATCACCAAGTCCAACCCTACCATGGTCACTATTCCATGGCACTAAGTGCCACATCCAGTCTCAGCTTGAAAACCTCCAGGGATGGGGAATCCACCACCTCCCTGGGCAGCACATTCCAATGCCTGAGCACTCTCTCTGGAAAAAATCTCTTCCTAAGATCCAACCTAACCCTCCCCTGGCAGAGCTTGAGTCTGTGCCCTCTTGTCCTGCTGCTGGTTGCCTGGGAGCAGAGACCAACCCCCACCTGACTCCAACCTCCTGTCAGGGAGTTGCAGAGGGTGAGAAGGTCTCCCCTGAGCCTCCTCTTCTCCAGGCTGAACACCCCCAGCTCCCTCAGCCTCTCTTCATGGCACTTGTGCTCCAGTCCCTTCACCAGCCTCATTGCTCTTCTCTGGACCTGCTCCAGCCCCTCAATGTCCATCCTGAGCTGAGGGCCCAAAACAGAGCACAGTTAAACTAAATCTTTCTTTATATGCTTAACTCAGGGGGTTTTGTAGGGAATTGACTTTGAGTTTCCATCAGAACAAGAGGAGTTTAATGGGAGAAAGTCATTTAATTGAAGAAAGTTTAGTGGAAAGAAATTGCTTTCAGATAAGGAATATCTAAATGATGTAATGAATCACTGTAGCACTGTTGGACAACCTTCCCTTGCATGCCCCAGGCTAATTCCACCACAGAGCATGGTGGTCTACAGGATGGTTCAATTTTTGCTCTTAAAATACACATGGTACAGATGTTGTTCTTAAATGTGGATGGAAGTTAGAGCTTCTGTGTCTATACTTGCACTCCAGTGTTAGAAAACCCAACAAAACCTAGGGTTGAAGGGTTTGTATTCGAGAGAGGTAACCCATAAATACTTTTATTTGGGGCTGTAGTAGTTGTGACACACAGAAAGTTGCATGATGGCTTCAGTTCTTAAGTGTTCTGCTGCTTGATTTCTAGGAGAATTTATCTAAGGTGTTTTGTTTGTGGTTTGTTTTTGTTTTGTTTGTTTTCTAAATGCTTTTTCTAGGCCCGTGGAATAAAAGATGCCACTGAAATTATATTTGAAATGTCAAAAGATGAAAGAAAAGATTTCTACAGGACAATAGCTTGGGGTCTGAATCGGCCTCTCTTTGCTGTCTATAGAAGAGTTCTTCGCATGTATGATGACAGAAACCATGTTGGAAAGTATGAAACCTCTAATGCTGCATGGTTTGATTGGTATGAGTAGGGTCATGTGTTTGTGTTTGACATGTTTTGTGGGAGACAGAAGGTTCTAGCCAGACAGACCTAACTCTTCGAATCGTGTCACCTCTGCAGGATTCTGGTAGATGAACCTTGGCAACATAGACTCATAGAACCATCAGGGCTGGAGAGACCTCTAAGATCATCCAGTCCAACCCTTAACCTGCCACTGCTGGAACCCCCAAACCCTAAACCAGATCTGGGGCCATCCAGAAGGGATGTTGGATCTTAGTTGTTGAAGGGAGTTGAGAGCTGGAAATATCATCTCAGTGCTGACTTTATTTTTGTGATGGAAAGTCTCTCCTGATGGTGACTGAACTGGGACAGGGAGGCAGAAATAACTTTGGTTGAGAGACTAATGCACCAAATTTTATTGGTGTTCTTAGGAGTAATGAGGAATTTGTCTGACAAATGAGAGGGAAGTTAGAGCAGATAACCTTAGCAATGCACGAATGTGGAAAATGGCACTTGTTCCTCATGTTCTGTCCAGGCATTCAGTTAGTTCCTTACAGCTGAAATTCCTTAACCCCTTGATGTAGCTAAACATGTAACTGTGTGGTTAGTAAAAGGGAAATATTTCTGCTGTGTGCTTTCCAGTGTAAATAATGTCTTTTTGTTCACCTGCTGTTTAGGTATAGCCCTGAGGAAATTGAAAAGCTCAAAGAGTAAGTGTTGATTTTTAATAACAATGTGGCGTTCCCTTGTTTCTGTTTATATCTGAGTAGTTTTCACTGATTTTGTTGTATGAAATCACATGAAAGTTACAAGTAAATTTGACTGTTCCAATGCTATCAGCAAATAGTGGTCACTGAATTAATCTGAAGGGAAATGAAAGTACATTTGGATTGTTTATTTGATTATTTATTATATTTATTTCAAGGGTTTTATGTCTTGTATTCATTTGGACTATGATAGATCATAGAATCACCAAAGTGGGAGGAGACTAAGACCATCCAGTCCAATCCTTAACCTGTCCCTGCTGGAACCCCCAAACCCTAACCCAGATCCTCCAGTGCCACATCAGACACCTCTGAAACACCTCCAGGGATGGTGACTGCACCACCTCCCTGGGCAATATCCCAGTGCTGAACACCACAACAGGGAAAACATTTCTCCTCACATCCAATCTGACTCTGCCCTGGCTCAGCTCAAGGCCATTCCCTCTCTCCTCTCCCTCAGCCCTGGCAGGACACACATCCCACACCTCTCTCCAGCCCTGGCAGGAGTTGCAGAGAGCCAGGAGGTCACCCCTGAGCCTCTTCTCCAGGCTGAGCAGGACAGACAGGACAGTTGGGTATTAAGATTTTATCCAAGTGAGTGTCCTGTGATTTAGTTGACCCAAAAAGCTGCTAGAAACACACAGAGAGTATTGATCCTGAGAAAGATTTTATCCAAGTGAGTGTCCTGTGGTTTAGCTGACCCAAAAAGCTGCTAGGAACACACAGAGAGTATTGATCCTGAGGTATCAAAGTGAGTCCACATTCTATCTTTGAGCCTGTAAACTGCACATTGATCCTGGGTTTATTAGAGAGCATTTTAGTGCTCTCCTCAGTGGATGTGGTGCTAATGAGTGTGTTTGTTCTAGGCTGAGGGTGAAGCATGGCAATGACTGGGCCACGATCGGAGCTGCTCTGGGCAGAAGTGCCTCATCTGTCAAGGATCGGTGCAGGCTGATGAAGGATACCTGCAACACAGGTGAGGGGAGAGCTGCTGGCAGTACTGCCTGTTCTGCTTAGAATTCTGTCTCCTTGACCTTTGGCATTGGTGTTTGCAGAGGAATATGACCCTGAACGGAGGAACTCAGAGTGTGAGATCTGAGGGAGTTACAGGATGTATTTGGTGTACATTTATCCAGTTCCACTCAAAGATCAGCACATTCAGTTTGGTTTTTGCAGTCCATTATCCATCGTGTGTATATGCTACTGGAGCATATTTTATTGAGGTGGATTAAAAGGGACTTTCCCTTGTGTTTAGAGGTCATAGAATCATTGAGGTTGGAGGAGACCTTGAGTGCAACCATTAACCTGCCACTCTGCTGTAAAATCAGATGCACTTTAGAAGTAAAGTAGTGTATATTTTATAGTGTATATATTCAGATGAAAGGAAAATGTAGTCAGGCCTCCTGTTGTTAATGTGCACTCAATTGTTGCATGGTTAATTTACTGCAACTACAGCAATTCGGGTAGCTCAGACCAGTTAGCTTAGGTCAGTGTTATGTGTGGCAAGAGGAAGAGAAGAGAAAGAAATTTGGCAGCAGGACAGTGGAGCTGTGGATTTGTTAATCAAGAATGGGTGTAATATAATTGCTAGGAATTAAGGACAGTTAGGTCTTCTTCACAAGTGAGACCCTGTCCCAGGGTGCCCAGGGAGGCTGTGGCTGCCCCAACCCTGGCAGTGTTCACAGCCAGGTTGGATGAGCCTTGAGCAACCTGCTCTGGTGGGAGGTGTCCCTGCCCAGGGCAGGGCTTGGGGCTGGATCATCTCTGAGCTCCATTCCAACCCCAAAATTCTCTGCTTTGCACCTGGAATAAGATGTCAGGCACGGAAGGTTGGCATGAGTCGGAACGGAGGGCATGTGCTGCTGGTGAAGCTGGAGGGGTTTTCTCTCTCTTCCAGGGAAGTGGACGGAGAAGGAGGAGAAGAGGCTGGCAGAAGTGGTGCATGAGCTGACCAGCACAGAGCCAGGGGACATTGTGACCCAGGGGGTGTCGTGGGCTGCCGTGGCCGAGCGGGTCGGGACGCGCTCCGAGAAGCAGTGCCGCTCCAAATGGCTCAACTATCTCAACTGGAAGCAGAGTGGGGGCACCGAGTGGACCAAGGAGGACGAAATAAACCTGATCTTGAGGTTTGTTATCTCAGTTCTTGTGAAGGTGTGCAATCCCTGTTGCTCCAGGATTCCACCCGGGTCTGCTTCGCTGCTCGCTTAGACGCCGAGAGCTCTAGAAGCCTCCAGAAGTCACTGCTGTGTTTACAGTTCCCAGAGATTTGATTATTGAACGTCTATTTTTGTTCTTTGTTTTTTTAGTGAATGTTAGTGTTCGGGAAAGGTGTTCAGATTGAAAACCCTGGAGACTGAAGTCTTCTTTATTCCACAGAAAAGGTACAGCACAGGCAGCAAACCGTGCAAGCTTCCCACACGTTGCCCCACCGATGCGCTTCAACCCTTCACTGGAGGGGAGCTCAGTCTCCTTCAGTCCTTGGCCTCTCTGCTGAGAGGACCAACAAGGGGCAAGTGTGGTGGTGGTTTCTGTGATGTGGATGACTTGTCTACCAGGAGCTAAAGCAAGACTGCCAATTAATTTCATGTAGGCCACTAAACACTGATTGGATATCAGCTCCTCTGTGACTCCATTGGAGCCTGGGAGTAACTTTGGAACTCTTTAGCTCTCTCCAGGCCTCCTCCCACTTTGAATGCCTTTAACTCAGGCTGTTTAGCCAGTGGATTTTTGTGGTTGGGTGGGAATGCAAAGCCAACACATCCAGGAAATCTAAGGGTTATTTGCAGAGCAATATTCACTCATTTACTGAAGCTGTTTGACATGACCTCAGAATGAGGAACCTGATCCCACATTTCAGCACGTTCTGGTTATCACTCTTAATGTGTCTGTACAAGTGGTACCTGTTCTGGTGTGTCCAGATATCCTTCACTCATCCTGCAGGGTTGGTTTGGGGAGTTTGTTTCATTTTTCCCTTGGTTTTTTCCCTTTAGCTAGCAAGTGTTCAGTGCTATTGCTTGGTTTGTGAAGAGAACTTCTCTTAACTTCCACAAAAATACTTCCTCCTCTCACTGCTCATCTCTCTCCTTGATATGCTCCATGTTCAGATGACCTGGAGGCAGTTCAGAGATATTTATTGTATTCAAACAGATTCTGGTAGGATCCAATGTGTCTGTAACATCTGCCAAAATCATCTGAAGACTGTCCCTCACCTGGAGAGCCTGATGGGATTGACTTAGGAGTTTAATGCTGTAGTTAACTTACCTCCTTCGGCTAAGAAGGCTCTGAGAGGAGGCAAAAACCTGATGCTAAGGATGGATGAGTGTTACTTAGGAGAAAACAGAAGTAACTATCAGAACATGAAATTAATTCAGTGAAAGTTCAGAGGGAATCTCAGGAAGTATTTCCAGCCTTTCCTGCAGATGTTGTTTGGGGAATGATCTTCCCAAAAGAAAAGGTGCAAGTGCCACCATTTGGAATGCTTCACCATAGTCTGGTCTGAGTCCTAACGTGCAAGTCAATAAGGAGAATAATCCTGCATGCCAAGGAGATGGACTGGCTCAGCTAGCAGGTCTAGTCCATCTTCTGTTGTTTCTGACTCTGCTTGAGCTCTGGAGCCTTGGAATCCTTGTGTCCCTCCACGAGCTCTGGTGAGCTGGTCACTGTAGCATGTTACGTGTGACACCACTGGAGACCTTCCCAGTCTGCAGGGGAGTGTCTGACAGGGAAATGCCTTTGTGTCCTGCCAGGATAGCAGAACTGGAGGTGTCTGATGAGAATGACATCAACTGGGACCTGCTGGCCGAAGGATGGAGCAGTGTCCGCTCGCCCCAGTGGCTCCGCAGTAAATGGTGGACCATCAAAAGACAGATTGCCAACCACAAGGATGTGTCCTTCCCTGGTAATGTACTGTGTGCCCACTGCTCTCCTCAGGGCTCCCTTCACAGATGTCACTGAGGCTGCTTACAGCACTGCTGGCCAAGGAGCACTCTGCTCCTTGTCTGGCCCCTTGGGTCCTCTGGCTGGGTTGCTCCTGCCAGCAATCCTCAAGAGTTGCAGCCAAAACAAGCCAAGCTGATTTATGCAACTAAACAGGAGATTTTGTCAGCTCTAAAGTGAGGAGAGTGTGCATAAAGTGAGAGCATGTACATCACAGCTCAGCTGGCAGATCTCGTGTGCTGCTCTTTGGTCTGGAGGGCACTGACCTCTTCAGGTGGACCAGGATATGTAGCTGCAGCCTGACAGCATCAGCTCAGGTTGGATTGTAACCTTGGCGGTGTTAAAACATAATCTGTGCTGAGCCTTAGTGTGAGAAGGCAGATCTGCCACCAGCTGCAGTGAGGAGGAGGAGGAATCAGCAGTGTAAAGCTCCCCAAAAACATCTCACAGCGTTTTCTCCTTCTTGGTTGGAGAAACTGGTCCCTGAGCCAAAGAGTATTTCAGTCTCTGTGACCTTTAGTTCTCCTTTTCTCTGACTTGGGGAGAGGAAAAAAGAATCAGAGAGCTGAGTCATGTCCTAATTAATGAGAGGTGTAATTTAGTGGACACTTGTGCTGTGGCTGTGTTAGTCATGCCTGGAGGCTGCAGCTTGCAGGGCAGCCCTGTTAGGCTTCACCCCATGTTAACAGGCTCTTGTTGCATCAAATCCTGCACAGTAGAAATGCACCACTGAATCAACAGGCTCTGCTTCCTCTCCCCTGACAAAAGTTTAAGCAGTTTGCTGCACTGAGTGCTGGAAAACCTGAGGCCTCAGCTCTTGTATCCTGCTCTGCTGTCAGCTGCTCCCTCGGTGGGAGCGAAGCAGCCAGAGGGGAGGAAGGTGGGTGGTGTTGCTGGAGCAATGAGCCTCTTGGTGCACAGGTGCAGCACTGCAGCAGAGCCCCTGTCAGATTAGTTCTCTCCTGCTCCTGTTTCCACTGACACTTCTGTCAAGCTCCTGAACAAATCCGCTTCATGTTGGAGAAGATTGGAGGGTTTATTTCTGGTAGCAGCATTACACAACCAGTGATACTAGGGATTGATTGTGGCTTGGGGAGGAACCATACATCATTTCAGAGTTTCCAAGTTTTATGAGCTTGCTTTCTTCTTTTTATTGCCCGAGCATCCTAAAATTCCTAACTTCCATACAAATGTTCCAAATCAAGTTCACTGCAGTGGCTGAATATAACTGTGGTTTATGTATGTGCTAAATTTCTAGTTTCTACATGTCTATAAATCGTGCCAGTTCCAAATTCAGAAGGATTTTGGTTGCTTTCTTCCTTTTGGGTAAATCACACACAGCATTGCAAATATGCTCCTTCAACATGCTTTAGCATGAGTGTCTTTTCTCTCAGTGCTGATAAAGGGTCTTAAACAACTCCATGAGAACCAAAAAAACAACCCAGGGCACCAGCTGTCGGAGAGCAAACCTGGGGGTGGATTACCCAGCACCAACTCCAGCTCTGGGGTGCAGCACGTGCAGATCCGAGTGGCTCGTCTGGAGGAGAGCTCAGGCAGTGCCCCGAGCCCCATGGCAGCTCTGCAGATCCCAGTGCAGATCACCCACGTCTGTGAGTACCTCAGACCTGTCCCCTGGCCAAACCCAAAGCTTTCCTGTGGCCAGACAGTGAAGGAGGAGTGGGGGTGGCTTAAAGATTTGAGCCAGCAGTGTGCACAGGTGGCCAAGGAGATCAGATCTGCTCTGGGTGCAGTTCTTACTGCTGGATTTTGTACCTACCCTCACTGAGTTACTTCAGTCACCCAGGTGAGCCTGTGGTCCCCAGTACACACCATTTTGCTCCAGCTGTCATTTGTGAACCCTGTTAGGAGAATTTAGTGCTTTGGTCTTGCTGATTACCAAATTAGTTAGCCACAAACTGATTCTTCAGACTGTGACTCGATAGACATTTGATAAACAGTTTTCTGTTCATATTTTCATTGATTAACCTGTGTTAATCCATTTATTTAGTGCATCCTTCCCTCTGTGTGGTTTGTTTCCTCATTAGGGTGGCATACAACCCCAGCCCAGACCCTGTCCCACGTTGCCATACACCAGTGGCCTCAGACTTTGCACGAGGCCAGAGCTGTTGGGTTTGGATGAGCAGGCTGGATGTGCTGCTCTTCTGTGACCTGAAGTCCTGTCTGAACTGAACCCTCTAACAACTCTGGTGGCTTCACCTGCCCCTGCCTGCCTGACTACCCTATTTTCACATTATAGTCTGCTTCTCTGAGGAATTTCTGGCTGTGTAACCAAAGTGTTGTGTCTTCCCCAGTCCCACGAGAGCTGAACCTCTTAGCCACTTCAGCTGCATTTGATAGAAGGCTTAAGGTTTCCAAGGGGTGATTGCTGCAGGCTTTGTGGACACAGCTGGCTGGACAACTGACAGGCCACACTTTCCAGCTGTGTGCCAGGAAATCTGCAGCAGGAAACCTTGAGGATGCCACTACAACCATAAAAGCTTCCAAACTGGAGCTTGTGTCTTCATAAGAAACCAAAATGTTTCTGGTTTTGCAGCCACAGAGTCTGAGATGGCAAAGTTTCTGAAAGTTTCTGCCCTCATCTTGTAGGTCTTTTCCCCTTTGGGTATTTAGGAAATTACTGCACAATCCCAATTATTAATTTGCCTTCAGCTTCCTGGAGCTTGTGAGGTTTTGTAAGGGTAAATAGAAATGGTAATTATGGTTATAAATTTTGAGGTACAAGTTGTTTAGGCTTGGTGAGCTTGAAATATCTAATATATAAACTGTTTCCAAAGCTTCTCTTCATTGCTTTTAGAATTAATAATGGCACACTTGTCGTGAGAGTTCTTGCAGCTTTTATACACTGCACTCATAGCACACAGGGGAGGCAGATTCCTTGGGTTCATCCCTGGGAACACACTGTGGAGGGCAGAAAGGTTTAAAATATCCCCAAAAAAGAAAAATTGGTCCATGGGAAACACACCAATATGAAAGCTGACACCAGTTTAATCAGTCAGAGGGTATTGTTACACCAAAGCAGCAGAACCTCTTACAAATCTCAAGACCAAAAGTGATTAGATCACATCAGGTAACTCTATTTATCTGCTTTTCTCTCTGAGCACCAAACCCATCCTTTTTTCTCGTGCTCCTTTGGGCTGTGGAGAGCTCTCTTTGAATGGTGGTGTAGCTGGGGTACCAATTAGAGAACCTTGTCATTGGGATTGCAGCCAGTTCCCTTGTCCCTCTGGGGGAATTAGCAGTACCCTGCCATGTAGTCATTACAGTCTGTTGTGCTCTCTGCAGGGCTGAACCTTCTGCTTTACTTCCTTTCTCCATCTCTTTTCCCTTTTGCAGCCTCAACGGATTCCCCCACTGCTACTGTTGACTCTGAGACAATAACACTAAACAGTGGAACACTACAGACCTTTGAGATTCTTCCAGTAAGTAACAGAGAGCTGATATTTGTTCCTGGGGGGATTTTTAAGCCCAGCTCCTTGTTAGACTACAGAACTGTGCATGTCAAAAAAATCCTCAAGTGGAAAGAGGAATTTAAGAGATCCAGAACTTATTTCTATAAGTGTAATTCCTTAGGGCTGTGGAGTGAACTGTGAATTACAGTTAAATGCTTTAAGTCTGTCTTAATGCCTTGGTTTTACAAAGTTTTCCTTTGTGCTTGGGGGTTTTTTTCCTGACAAAAAGGAGCCAGAGGAAGGGCCCAGCAAGTAGATTGTCTCTGTTCCATTGTCCTGTCATTTCTGGCAATTTCTC
The DNA here is from genome assembly GCF_000695815.1 of Acanthisitta chloris. NCBI lineage: Eukaryota > Metazoa > Chordata > Aves > Passeriformes > Acanthisittidae > Acanthisitta > Acanthisitta chloris. Next base: position 14,341 of record NW_008691133.1, on the reverse strand, counting down.
TTGCATCTCAATGTAAAAATAAGCTGAGTTTGTTCCTTTCTGCCTACTGTTGTACAGCACAATACAAATTTGCCCTTAATACTTGCCTCGACAGCCTAAGGCTGTGGGTGAGTTCCTTTCTGCTTCTTGAGTGCAGTGCAGCACTCAGTGCAGAAGGGCATGGATTGGATTTGTCTGTCTGTTTTCCAGGAGAGTTAGTTAGGCTGATTCATGTACATCAGCGTGGCCTGGGAGCTGTGTCTGGGTATTAAACTTCTCTTGTCCTTTCTAGTCTTTCCATCTCCAGCCAACTGGAACACCAGGTACCTACTTACTGCAGACAAGCTCAAGCCAAGGTCTTCCTTTAACTCTGACAACTAGTCCCACCATGACCCTGACAGCTGCTGCTGCTCCTGCCTCCCCAGAACAGATCATAGTCCATGCCTTATCGGTATGTGCTCCGGGCACTGGGAACACTGGATTTGGGCAGTGGGAACACTGGGGTTTGGGCAGTGGGAACACTGGAGTTTGGGCAGTGAGAGCAATGGAGTCTGGGCAGGGGGAACGCTGGAGTTTGGGCAGTGGGAACACTGGAATTTGGGCACTGAGAACACTGGATTTGGGCACTGGGAACACTGGGGTTTGGGCAGTGAGAGCAGTGGAGTTTGGGCAGTGGGAACACTGGAGTTTGGGCAGTGAGAGCAATGGAGTCTGGGCAGGGGGAACACTGGGGTTTGGGCAGTGAGAGCAGTGGAGTTTGGGCAGTGGGAACACTGGAGTTTGGGCAGTGAGAGCAATGGAGTCTGGGCAGGGGGAACACTGGGGTTTGGGCAGTGAGAGCAGTGGAGTTTGGGCAGTGGGAACACTGGAGTTTGGGCAGTGAGCACAGTGGAGTGTGCTTAAAATCCTGAAATTTTGTAGGGGTTTTGTTGCTTCAAAACTTAACTTAGTGAGCAGGTTCTGACTGTGGCTGAACAGGATGTCTCCATCTCGTGGCTTTGTCCCCCAGCAAACCCAGATCCTAAGGTTTCCTCATGTTTTCAGTTACTCTCACAGATATTGGTGTTCACAAAACTTGTGTAGTAGTGATAGGTGTTGCTTTTTATTAGAGGGAGGGAAGGGGAGGCAAAGTGGAGGTTGAATCACAAAAGTGAGGCCAAATTCAGGGAGAACAAACCCTCTGGCCAGGTGATCCTCACCTGAACAGCTGCCTCTTTCTATAATATGTTTACTTTGTGTCTTCAAGAAGAGGTGACACCAAATTCAGTCTATGAATTCATGATTTAAGACTGGGAAAGGTCAACAGGTGATTTGGGCTGATGCGTGAAAACTAAAGTTAAATCTGCAGCGAGTCCTTTTTGCTTGTATTTGCTGAGAGGTGTGGTTAAATCTGCAGCGAGTCCTTTTTGCTGAGAGGTGTTAAGGAGATTGTGGGAGAGTCTCTGACACTTCTTTGCTTGTGTTTGTGTTTTTGCTGCTCCAGCCAGAGCATCTGCTGAACACGAGCGACAACGTGACCGTGCAGTGCCACACGCCGAGCGTCATCATCCGCACGGTGGCTGCCGAAGACATCTCCCCCCCTGGCCCTCAGACACAGCTCCCTGTGGACTCAGACATCCAGTCTGCTGAGCTGGCAGAGCCTCCAGACACCCTGGGAACAAACCCCTTCCCAGCTGACATCCACCAGCCCAAGCTGAGTGATGAGGAGCAGTCAGCCTACACTGAAGACGATGCTTCCAAATTCAGCAGCAGGAACAGGAGTGAACTGATGGATGGAGTCATGGTGAAAGCTGAGCAGGAGATTGCAGATGCCAACCTGAAACAGGAGGGGGATTCTCACTCTGATTTGCCCAGCACCTATGTTACTGAGGTAAGGGAGTGCATGGCATTGCCATTGTCCCCGTTTCTGCATGGAGAATGATTTCATTGCATCTTTGGCCTTCATGCTAAGCTGTTTGTGTGAAATATGTCAGTGATTTCGTGTGTATTAGTACCTGAAGGAACCTACAAGAAAGATGGAGAGAGACTATTCACAAGAGCATGTGGTGCCAGGACAAGGGGGAATGGCTCAAACTGAAGGAGAGCAGGTTTAGGTTAGACATGATGAAAGAATTCTTCCCTGTGAGGGTTCTGAGGCTCTGGCACATGTCACCCAGAGAACTGTGGCTGCTCCCTCCCTGGCAGTGTTCCAGGCCAGGCTGGATGGAGCTCTGAGCACCCTGGGCTGGTGGCAGGTGTCCCTGCCCAGGGCAGGAGGGTTGGAACTAGACGATCCGTAAGGTCCTTCCAACCCAAACCATCCTGTGATTCTCTGATTCTGTACCACAGTTCTACAAGTATTTGTTCAGATCCTCTGTCCTTGAGCTTCATTAGTGTGTTATGGGTGTGAAAGGAGCAGCATTTCATTGGTACTGAGGGTTCTGTTTGACTCACCTGGAGCACTGAACCCCTCAGGAGCTGTGAGTTGCTCCCTGTTTGGGGTGTGTGACAGTGGAAGGAGAGAATATCAGTGGCACTGATGACTGTTGCTTTAAACCAGGCTGTTAACTGTCCCACACACCTCCACAAGCAGAGAGATGCCAAGCAGGGGAGGTGTGAGGTCTGTAGCTTCTGCTTGATGAATCTAAAAACATACATCAAGGTGTGCACCAATTTCCATTTTTGAGGCTTTATATTAAGCACACAACTCCAGTTAAGTCTCTGTTACATTGGAATTTGAAATATTTAAGCTACTTCTCTCACTGGCCTCAGATTTATTCAGCTCCAACACCTGAGGTGCAGAATTGGGATTGTTCATACTAAATTCCTCCATCCTATGACAACAACTAAGCCACAGAAAGCAGAGATGCTAAAAGGAAGATAATGATTTGTAGTGGGTGGAAAATACCTCTTTCCTTCCAGGCTTGGTTGGGTTGGAATGTGGGAAGGGATGAGTAGAGTGAAATGTCCCATCCTGTTCTGAACTCTGTGCTCTAGAGTAGCTGCAATTTTGCTTTGTCAGTCCTGCAAATCCATTAGTGATAGGCTTTGGCTTTGAAAAGTTGATAACAGACACTGCATTATGCCCTTACAAAGGGAGGAGCTCTGTAGGTCTCTAGCTAATGCAAAGTGTTGGAGTCCTGACCTCACCTGAAGCTGGAGATTATTCTTCCATTTCCCTTAGTTGTGATGAGATTCTCAACAGCTGAGGCAAACCATCAGCTCCCTCAGGTTAAACCCTCAGCTTCTCCAGGTAGAGTGAATAAACTTTTAATACACACCTAGTTAGACTCTGCAGAAATTGCTTATGGCTAACAGGATACAAAACTAAACCTTTTTTCTACCCAGAAAACCAAACTGAGTTTGTAATTCTAATTTGCCTTACCACTCCTGGTCAGATTGGAGCTCAACATGTGTATTTAAACAACAGGAAATAGTGACCTGAGTGTGAGTGATTCTAGGTGAAAAGCTACTCTAGAAAAACAGGCCTGAATTCTGCTGTCAGTGCATGTTCCTTGCCTGGCACTGTAGGAGGGTTCCATTCCTCCTGCCTGGGAGAGGTGCCCGTTTGCCACAGTGGCTCCTGGAGTTTTTCACACCTCCTCGTGCCACTCTCAGGCTGTGCAGCACAGGGTCAGCTGTGCAGCCTGCAGGAGTCAGGGCAGGACACAGAGCCTGCCTGAGTGGGCACACCGTGGACCTGGGCCAGTGCCCTGAGCCTGCAGCACAGGGACTCACTGCTCCTCCTCAGCAGCACCAGGGAAAGGGGTTTCAGGCCGTGTCCTCTGCAGGAATATGGTGAAAGTATGAGAGGAAACAAATTTTCCTGAAAAAACAAGGTGGAGGAACATGAGGATTTTCTGTAACCTCTCCTGAACATCTCCTGCTCCCTCTGAACACAGTGATAAATCCGGGTACCCTCAGTTCTGTAAGGATTCCTGAAGCTGGGACAAACCTTGTGCATGTTGCTCACCAGGACTGGGATCAAGTGTCCCTGCTGGCTCTGGCAGTGTGGGATGTCTTGGCACTGCACTCACAGCACCTGGAGTGCTCCAGAGTGTGCTGGGACACGGAGTAAGGCACATGTCTCAGGGCCCGTGCAGCTCTGCAGGAGCCAGGGAAGAGGCAGCAGCTCAGGCAGAGCTGGAGGAGAGTGGGGATGTTGACAGCCTGTACCTGGAAGGAGTCAGTGTGTGCCAGTGTTCTGGTATCCTGTTGTCCAGCCAGCAAGGCACAGCAATGACATGGGTCTGTGGGGCTCTGTGCTCAGTGCCAGCTAAAACTTGGCAGCAGGAGTTGTGAAACTAAAGTATTCAGCTCAGGTGAAGTTGTGTTGGTGGAGCTGGTGAGTACTACCAAGGTCATGCTCAGTCTCTCCAAACATCCAGCAGAGCAAAAGCTTTAATTATTCCTCTTCACAGGGAAAGCATTTGACTTGCCCGAGAACACTGTGCCCCATTCACCTGGCAGGTGAGGGGCATTGCTGAGGATGTGGCTGAGCAGGGCTGTCTGTGCCCCCACTGCACTCTCATGTGCTGCTGTTGTGTGTTGTGCAGGATCTGGGTTCCCCAACGATAGAAGAACAAGTTCAGCCTTCAATAGATGATGAGACTGTGCTGATTGTTCCTTCTTCCCATGGTTTTATCCAGGCAACAGATGACATAGACAGCGAATCAGTCTTGCCCCTGACAACTCTGACAGGTAAGACACTGGAGCAGTGCATGGCACTTCTGGGTCCCTGCAGCCAACACTTCACAGATCTTTGCTTGCTCTCCCATAATTCTCCATGTCATTGTCATGAACTTTCAGTGATTTGGATCCCCAGCTGTTACAGTGGGAGACAGTCCCACTTCACCATGTGGGAAAAGCATTAGAACAGCAACTGCTTCACTGTTTGCTGAGCTGTTCCCACCACCCTTGAGCCTTGAGCCAGTCCAGGTTGGTTGGTAACTCTGCAATGTACATTGCTTCATGCCTGGGGCCTGGACAAAGCCTCTTTGTCCTCTGTGAGGGAGCAGAGACATCAGCAGTGCACTTGATGCCTCTCGTGATGAGGACTGGGCTCTTTGGGAGTGTTTGCTCAGCACTCACCTGGAAGGGCATGGCACACTGTGCCCTGCTTCCCACTGCCAGGAGTCATCTTGGCCAAGATTTATTCTCCCTTGCAGAGCCCCCAGAGGGTCAGCACTAGGCCTGGGACAGGAACACCTGCTGAATCCAACTGGTTGCATCCACATCAGTCATTGCTTACCTTCTGTAAAGATCCTCTGACCCACCTGGACGTGATCCTGTGCCATGCTCGAGCTGAACCAGCTTCAGCAAGGGCTTGGACTGGGTGATCTCCAGAGGTGCCTTCCCACCCCAACCTTTCTGTGAAACCACAAATTGCAGACTGCCCAGTTTGAGCAGCATTGCTTGAAACTGGCTGTAATTCCAGGCTTTGCTGTGTCCCCAGTGTGTTTTCTGCCCCGTTGCTGATGTGCTTTGTCTCCTGGCAGATCCCATCCTGCAGCACCACGGGGATGGCTCACACATCATTGGCTCCTCGCTGGGCAGTCCTGACTCAGAAGACTCCAAGGATGTTGAAGACCTAGTGAGCTGTCCCTGAGCAGCAGTAATCATGTCCATTTTCTAGTGCCCATGTTTGCATTGTGAAATTAGTTACGACCCTGTGCCACATTTCCAAAGAAAGCAGTCACAGTCTGTCTCTCCAAACAGAACCTTCCAGTCTGAAACGACTCTGGTGCACCTTCTCTGCTCAGGCTGTTTACCTCATCCACAAAGGGTTCCCAGGCAGAGGTCCCATGGCTCAGCCAAGGTGTTCCAGTTCCTAGAGAGCCTCTGTGGCAGTGCTCACTGCTGGGATCCACGTGCTCAGTTCTGCTCTGACTTGGTCCTGGTGTGCTGAGCTGCACACCTGGAAAACTGGACAGGAGTCAAGGGTTGTGGCCTGTGGCCTCTTGGTGCTGCAGCAGGGATCAGTTTGCACAGGTTTCATGGGTGAGGATTTCTGAACTCCTGGAGGAAGAGACTGTTACATGTCATAAGAAGGAGAGAGTTCCATCAGAGACCTCAGGGAGCGTGGGCAGCAGCAGCAGCAGGAGATGGTGTGTCTCATCTGGCTCCTCAGTGTGTCTGTGGCATAGGAAGAAGACACAGAAGCTTCTGGGACTTGCCTGGTCTGTGTGTTCCTGAGGGATCCGTTGCTGGCAACGGACAGAGCTCAGAGAGATCACTTATGGAAAACCTTCTTTGTCTGTCTTTCTCCTCATCACTACAGTAAGCTGAACAAAAAGGGAAGGGCTATGAGAAAGGGAAGCTGCAGGGCCCCACCACCCCCAGGAGCCTGTAAATCCCTCGGGATCATTGTGAGGGGTTGGAATGTTTGTCTCTCTGTTTACAGACACCCCCAGCACCTCTCCAGAGGTGATTCCTGCAGCCAGTCGGAGGGGGAAGTGGTGTGGGAGTAGGAACAGCTCTGTGAGAGTTTGGGCACAGGAGGCCAATGGAGCAGGAGCCTGTCAGCTAGGACTCGGGAGAAAAAGCTATAGAAACTAAAGACTCTTGTATAAATTATTTTATTTATTTCTGTAATTAGCTCTTCATAACCAAGAGTTGGTCTTTCTTTTTTTCTTTTTTTTTTTTTTTTCCAGTCTGTGGTTTTGTTAATGTGAAAAACCAGTCGTAGTTTTAAATGGTTGCCTAGGGAACAGGAATAATTGTATATTCAGTTTCGACAAAATAAAGAGTATTTGTCTTACTCTGACTGTAAGATGCCGTTTATTGATGCTGTCACAGATCCTCCCAGTGCTGCAGCTGATTCCTGCAGCAGTAAAAAAGGGCAGGTTTGTTGTGGGTTTTTTTCCAAAACGAAAAAGCTTGTGCCATTCTGGAACATCAGCACAACCGGAATGTTCGTTAAGCGCAACAGGAGCTCTTCAAAAGAAAGCAGAATGTCACGTCTTATGGCAATAAATCTCTCCCCACCAAGAGGGACATTACATATACATCCACATGAAAATCATGTACTGGTTTAGCCTTGCACAACCCACTTCTTTCCTCTCGGGCTGGTGGTTCTCACTGCAGTGTCTCGAGGAGAGCGGAGCCGAGAGCAGCCGGACACAGAAGCTTGGTGCTGGGTGTTCCATCATCTCCCCACCTCATGGAAGTACAGGTTGGCACAGATACATAACATGACAATAGAAAACAATATATAGTAAATTAGATTTCTGAATTTAGGCTCCAGGTCTCCTTGTCGGTACCAGTAGATCTAGAAGGGAAAAGGAGTTGGTATTACTTTAAAAAAAAAAAGAAAAAAAAAAAAAGCCAAGTACTTCTGAAGAAACTCTGTGGTAACTGAGCTGGCAACTTGTGGATCTGTTTGGGGCTTTCTTTTCTCCTGTAAAACAGCCCAACTTCCTCTGGCTCGAGAGACTGTGTGTGTTTGTGGAACTAGCTAGGAGGACATGGGTTGTCTGGTCAGCTCTGGGTTGGCTGGGTCATTTTTAACACTCCAAGCTCACTGCACACTGCAGGATGAGGACAAACGTCAGGGTTTGCACTCACAGCCTGTCCTGGGCACACTCAGGGCCATCCCAAACTGGGGCTGAGCACACAGCAGTGCAGGCTCAGGCCATGACTGCAGGGAGGACAACGCTCCAGGGCTGACCAGCAGAGGAAGGAGCCAGTGATGGCTCTGCCCATGGAATTGGGATTGGCCTGGATAGTCTTCCCTTCCACCCCAAACCATTCCCTGACTCCAGCAACTCTGACCTCCAGTGCTTGGGACCAACTCCCTCGGGATGCTGCAGCTGCTGAGTAGAGAAATCTCTGCCCCCACCCCTATGAAATGCCACGTGCTGTCCCTTCCTGCCCCTCTAACTCATCCCCTAACTTCCTGCCCCACCACTGCAGGTCTGCAGCACAATCGTGCTGTCCCTTCCTGCCCCTCTAACTCATCCCCTGTGCCTGAAAGGTCCCTAACTTCCTGCCCCACCACTCCAGGTGTCCTCTGCAGCACAATCCACCTCAGTGCTCTCCTCCCTGTCCTCTTGCTCTGTGGGTGGCACTGTCACAGGGGTGACAAATCTTGCACCCCAGCTGGGCAGGAGTTGGCTCAGTTCACATCCTCACTCTGCAGTGAACAGAGCTGGTTATCACTCTCCTGAGCTCGTTTCGTGGGGGCAGGAAAGCTCGTCTAGGAGGGTGTGAAACAGGAGGAGGCAAGATGTCAAGCAGGTTGTACTCAGAGCCACAGACTCCAAAGGTCGCAGGGCACACGTGGTGGTACTTACAAGGATTCCAGCAGAGATGCAACACAAGGAGATGCAGAAAGCAAAAAATATATTCACTGGTTTTGGAGGTAGTTGTGGGAAGACAAAAGCACTGATTAGAGTGACCTGTGTGGAGGAAAACAAAGGTGAAGACTTTGCTCTCTGCTGCTGCCAGAGCTGCCATGAGAAGAGGTTCAACCCAAGGGCTGCAGCACCACATCCCACTCTGCACACCCTCTCTGCTCCCTGACTCCCACCCCGGGAGGAGCTGGAGGGCAGTGTGATGTGCTGGAGGAAAATCCCACTGGGAGGGGTGGGAAAAACTGATCAAAGCTTTTCTGGTTGCCAGGACCCATCCTCCAAGTGCCCAGACAGACAGCCAGGGGCACACACTGCCCATGCAGGAGCATCCCTGCAGCCAAGGGCTCTCCAGCTGACACCTCAGCCCTCCCTGCTGCTCCCACAGGGACTGCAGAACTGGTGCTCCCCAGTCACCAGGGGGTTGGGTTTGTCTGTAAAGCTTGGGGAAAGCACAGCTCAAGGCAAAGGGACAAACTCTGGATAGAGTCTTATAAGCCATAAATAGAGGGAAATAAACCCTAAGCAGAAGGAGAGAGAGAGAAGCAAACATGGTCTCTGATGTCTCACCAGCCTCACACTCAGCCAGGATGGATAATGTACCAAAGAACTTCAGGGGTTTTACTGCACAGGCAGCTCTTAGGAGGTATTCTCCTCCTATTAGCAGAGTTTCAAAAGGCAAATGCAGCCTAAAGTGACTACCTGAGCCCCAACCACAGCCTGCTCAGTCACTGCAAGTTTCCCCACCCATTTTGGGGAGGAACTCTGGTTTTGCCCCATCTCCTAAGGGAGACACAGCACGGGATGGGATGGGGATACTTACTACAAGCAGCAAAGTTGTTAAGCAGCCAACAACTAGATTGATGATTCTGTCCTGAAGAAAAGAGAGCACAGTTATGTGTAGGCCTTGCCAAGAAAAAAACCAACTCCAAACAACCCAAACCACATAAAACAGCCCATTAACAACAGCACTGAGAGCATCAGCTCCATGTTACTTACCCCCAGCACACATCGAGGCTCCTGGTCAGCTCTGCACATGGGAAGGTTTCCCTCCCTCCCCTTCCACAGATCCCAGGAGCTCAGGGAGGTTGGACTGGCCAAGCCTCATGCAGAAGGTTTGCTCATCTGCCAACATCTTTGCTCCATCCAAATCGATTACAGCTGTGCAAATTGTCTTTAATTTTCTTGTTTGAAGTGGGAGTGCACAGATGGAGGTTGTCAGGAAAAGCTAATTTTAGCCTCAGTGCCTGAGAATTAATTGCTTGGTGGGGTGTTAGGTGGGAATTCGTGGTCTGCTGGCAAAGAGGTGAAGAGTTACCCACACCCCAAATGTTCCACCCAACACCTGCAGACCTGAACACCCCACAGGGTGGCCCTGCCTGGACAGACAGACATCCCTCCCCACTCCCTTCTGCTGTTCCTCATCAGTACAAGGCATCTGACTGGGAGGAGACAACCTGTCTGCACCTGGGGAGAGATGTCCCTGAGAGCCACATCACAGTCCCACCCTGACAGCATCAGAGCAGGGACCTGCTGAGACACTGAGCTGAGTGAGCTCAGAGGGTCACCAGGGCAGGACCTCGTGCTGCTGCACTTGCTGCAGTGAAAAACAACTTGAAGGAGAATATTCTCCTCCCTGTCTCCATGGTGCTGCTCTGGGTAGAAACACCTATGGCCACAGCTGGACTGGGCTGCACACAGTGAGGGGAACACCCCAGGGGCTGAATCCCAACTCAAAGGCTGCAAGGACAACTGCACCAGAAGAGATGTGCAGGGAGAAAACTCCCCAAACTACAATTACTGAAACCACCTGTGCACACTGAGCCAACAGCAGTGGCTGAGGAGGCCAAGGGCACCTTGTCCTGGCTCAGCAGAGTGTGGCAGCAGCACTAGGGCAGTGTCATCCCCCTGCACTGGGCACTGGGGAGGTCCCAGCTCAGTGCTGTGCTCAGCTTTGGGCACTCACTGCCCAAAGGCCATTGAGGCTCTGAGCGAGTCCAGCCAAGGGCAACGAGGGCAGCAAAGGGCAGAGCACATGGGCAAGGGCTGAGGGAGTTGGGTTGGTCAGCCTGGAGAAGAGGCTCAGGGGTGACCTCCTGGCTCTCTGCAACTCCTGCCAGGGCTGGAGAGAGGTGTGGGATGTGTGTCCTGCCAGGGCTGGGGGAGAGGAGAGAGGGAATGGCCTTGAGCTGAGCCAGGGCAGAGTCAGATTGGATGTGAGGAGAAATGTTGTCCCTGTTGTGGTGTTCAGCACTGGGATATTGCCCAGGGAGGTGGTGCAGTCACCATCCCTGGAGGTGTTTCAGAGGTGTCTGATGTGGCACTGGAGGATCTGGGTTAGGTGTTCCAGCAGTGACACAGGTTAATGGTTGGACTTGGTGATCTTAGAATTCTCCTCCAACCCTGATGGTTCTATGAGTCTGACCAGGTATGGAAGTTGGCAGCAGAGCAGCTTGGCCAGGTGGTAGTCAGGCCCCTGCTGGGCAGGGCATCCCCTTCCCCATGCTGAACTCAGCTCACTCCAATCCAAACCCACCGTCACTCCCATTCTCCAAGGGCACTGCCAGCAGGAGAAGGTATTTCAGGATCTGGGGATTAGAGCCACTGATCCTGCAATCCTGGGCTTGGCAAGGCAGCCAGAGGCTGTATTCCCTAGTGCCCACTGCCACCTCAGCCCCAGGCAGCTTAGCACAGCAGAAAGGTTATAAATACCCAGCAGAGGCCAAGACGGCTAAAGGGATTGGGGCTGACGGAGCCTTTCACCTCGGCCCAGCCCAGCACACCAGGCTGGGACTGAGACACTTGTCCCACATGCCATGTCACCTAGCTGGCACTGACAGCTCCTACAACCAGCACAGCTGACACACGGAGCCTTCTCCACCAGCACCAACATGCACTGTGATAGCTGCTGCCCAGAAGGACCAAAAACCCCTCAGTGTGCACAGCAAAACAGAGAGCATCAAACTGCTGGAGGGCACCTGCACCAGTGGGCAGTGGGACATGGGCACCAACCTCTGGCACAGCCCAGCAGGAGGGTCCCACTCAGCCAGATAGAGAATTCCACGTCTCAGCACTGCACAAGCTTTGTTTTGAAACGGGAGCACTGCTGCCCTCTCCTCCTGCTCCAAGGAGGGTGATGCAGGGGCTGGAGGCACAGGACACTGCTGCAGTGCAGAGGTCCAGCTGCCTCCAGGAAAGGAGACAAAGCCTTGAACCATCAAGTCCCTGCAAAGCAGGAGGGCACAATCCATGATCCTTTGGGGTCTGGCTCAGGGTTACCTGGAGCAACAGGGAAACTGAGGCAGGACTGAGGCTGTAGCCTCTGCAGGGGCTTTGCCAGAGGGACAGCTTTGCTGTTCTCCCTGTTCCAGCTCAGCCCTTGCACCCTACACCAGCAGCTCGTGGGCTGAGCCCAGGGGGTCCCAGCAGGGCCTGGCCTGGCCAGGGACTGGGCTGCTCCCCTGAAGGTGGGTACCCAGTGCCATCTCTGCAGGGATGACAGAAAGGCCATTTTTATGCCTTACATCAGCAAGTCCAGATGGTCAGCAGCAATCACAGCCCCTTGCAGCCGTAGGGGACACCTGAACCCGGTGCCAGGCCAAGCCTGGTGGAATGGCAGGCAACACAGGCTGTGCACAGCAGAGCTGTGCTGGCCATGTGCCTGCTGCAAGGCAGAGGGACCTGCTGGTGTGTCCTCAACAGCTCCCCATGCCCATCTCGAGCTCCTCAGCCTCTCTACTGCTTCCATCAACACCCACCCACTTATATATAAGTGTTCCCATCATGGAGGAACCCAACTTGCAATGTCATGCCCAAGAAGTTCTGCACCTGGGACACTCTGTCTCATTTCTGCCACCAAACAGCCACATCTTTGCTTTCATAGAACCATCAGGGCTGGAAGAGACCTCTAAGATAATCGAGTCCAACCCTTAACCTGTCACTGCTGGAACCCCCAAACCCTAACCCAGATCCTGCAGTGCCACATCAGACACCTCTGAAACACCTC
>NW_008691133.1:0-1986 GCF_000695815.1 Acanthisitta chloris | reverse complement strand
AACACCACAACAGGGAAAACATTTCTCCTCACATCCAATCTGAATCTTGTTAATCTCCTGAGCCAGGCCAAGATATCCTTGGCCACCTGTGCACACTGTTGGCTCCCACTGAGCTGTGCCACCAGCACTGCCAAGGCCTTTGGGACCAACACCTCTGTCCCCACTGCTCCCCCAGCCTGGAGCTGCATGGGCTGTTGTGTGCCAAGGGCAGCACCAGCACTGAGCCTCAGGGACCCTCATGCAGTGTCCTCAGATACTGACCCAGTCACTCCAGGTCTCTCTGTAGAGCTTTCCTACCCTCAGGCAGATCCACACTCACACCCAACTTAGTGTCCTCAGCTTTGCCTTCATCCCATACCTGCTCACTGCCTGTGCTGCATCCTCAGTAACCACAGCTGAATCCACAGCACCTGGCATTGCTCAGCAGCATGTTGCTCCACGCCCTGTTCCTACCAGCAGCTTCCCTGGTACCATCCTGACTCCAGTCTCGCTCTCAGCCAGCACAGGAGGGTGAGCTTGGCAGCTGGGCCATGGCAGGGAGCAGAGCCAATGCTGCTGCCCAGCCCTCCCACCACACAGCGAGGCTTTATCCTCAAAGCCACCAGCTTGGAGACCACAGGAGGAGAGCATCCCCACCTCCACATCCATTTCCAACTGCTGGCACGGGTGCCAGACTCCTATTTTTGGGTGCACTGCCCCTGCCCCTCCCAGTGGCCTCGTGCCCAGCCCGAGCAGAGGGTCCCACTTGGCCAGCACCATCCACCAGAGCAGAGCTGGGGCAGGAGCAGCCACCCTGCTCCCATTTTAAAGGCAAGTTTAGCTTTTCCATTTGTGCCACGGAACATTTCCAGCTCTGGACCTCACCAGCGTCCGTCTCTAGGCAACCCCAGTGAATCAGAGAGGAAACCACCCCAGGCCAGCACAGTGATCCCTTGTCTGTGGACACGGACACAGCGGGGACAGACCACTGGATGCTGCTGGTCCCATTCCACAGGTTCCAAAATCAGCCTCGGGGGTCATGTGCAGGACACTGGATCCCCAGGCAAGCACAGGAACTGCAATTAGCATCGCACATTAATTATTCCCTGCTCTCCTTTGTGAGCAGAGCCTCAGCTGGGAAAAGACAGGGATCATGGATCTAAGGCTTGACCCAGGCTGAAAAGTTTAGGGTTTGACTGTTGGGACTGCTGCCAACTCCAGTGGCACATCCCAGTCTCCAGAAATGCCTGTCCCTGGGAGTTTCCCAAAATCCCTGACCAAGGACCAGCCAACAAGACTCCAACGAAGGCACCTCCACCTGCAGCACTGCCCATCAGGGCTGGGGGGGAGACCTGTCCCCCCCAATTCACCTGCCTGGGGGTCCTGCCTGTCCTCCTATCCCACATCTGGTTTTCCCACAAAAATTGGCTGTTAAACATGATCATTTTGGCACCATTTCCAGGGGGGAATGATGCCTTGGACACACTTGTAAACAACCCCACAGAGTTTTCAGCCTGTGCCCCCCAAACACACACACAGGTTGGCAGGTAACACCTCCTAATAGCACAAATCCTAAGCCACACCCCGATGTCACCCCACCAGGTCTCATCATTCCCAAGGGATCCCGATCCCAACGCCCTGGGGAGACCCCACGGAGCAGCACCAACCCCACAGCAGTGCCCAGAGCTGCTCAGCCGAGCAGCTTAAGGACTGACACCTGCAGAGTTGGTGCTGACACACGTCAGTCACTGCTGAGGAGAAAAATCACTTACCAGGGAGGGGACTAGGGTGGCCCCATCCTCACCCCATCCTCATCCCCATCCCACCCCCATCCCCAGCAGAGACCCCCGAGCCGTGGGAGAAGCAGCCTAAGCCCCAGGTTGGGGGTCTGCAGGGACACCTGGATGGGGAGGAGCCCCTACCTGCACCCCGATCCCGGGGAGATGCTGCTTTTTGGGGAGATCCCTTGAAAGTTTCTATTTTCGAGGGGAGAGGCTGTTTGGGGAG
>NW_008691132.1:0-746 GCF_000695815.1 Acanthisitta chloris | reverse complement strand
CTTTCTTAAGTTCGTTTTTCAGTTTCTAATGGCCCTCCTCGATCAAGCTCCAGACCTGCTCAGTCAGCCTTGTTTCTACAGATGAGATATGGGTGTGAAACGGGGCGGTGACAGTGTCCTCATAAATTCTCAGTTTGGTGACCAAGGTGCCTACCTCGTCCTGGCCTTCCCTCCATTGCAGTGTTGCTAGGTAACGGTCGTTATATATCTGGTCCAAGGCTTTGAATTTCAACTGCATCTGTGACGTGCACTGGACACCATCTGGGTTCTTAGGAAATCTCTCATCTTCTGAGAAAATTATCTCCAGCATGGCCAATTCCCTCAGGCATCGGATGCCTTGTTCCATTGTGCTCCAGTTTCTTTGGTGTGTCTGGAGGTCTTCTATACAAAGGTATCTCTCCCTTACACTCGTCAGCAGTCGCCACCAGAAACTGAGATTCTTGGGCTCTCCTGATCCCCTGGTCAATGACCACATCCTGGGACAGGGATCCCAGTTGCCTGGCCTCACTTCCTTCCAGCATGGTGGCGTTGGCTGCAGTGTCCCAGCTGCAGCGCAGCCAGGACAGGATGGGCTCATCTGTCTGGCGGGTGAATTCCTTCTGTAGCTCAAACAGCTCACCCAGAGATAGAGAGCGAATGGTGATCTCTTCTGTTGGGCATGGAGGTCCTGCCACATCCTTGTCAGTCTCTATGCAGGACGATTTGCTCTTGATTTCTTTTTCTGAATGGGGGCAACTGCTACCGGT
>NW_008691131.1:35196-47722 GCF_000695815.1 Acanthisitta chloris | reverse complement strand
GGGGGTGGGGGTGGGGGGAGCACATTCAGTGTGGTTTTAGCTGCTTTTTGCATGATTTGATCTCTGGCAAGAAGCCTAACAGCAGCTGCCACAGCATGTCAGCTCCCTGCAGACCTCAAGTGATCTATGGGATCGTGGTTTGGGAATCTTCAGGCCAGGTCATTAGGAAAAGCCATTAATAATGGAGTCACAAACCCCAGTAAGCGATGGTATAGAGGCTTTAAGCAAAAACATCCTTTCTAATTAAAGCTGTGTTTGCACTCCAGTTAAACACCGACGTTTAATAAGTCTCACACAAGAGGGTCCTAAAGAAAAGCACTCACTAAATATTTATTTTAATCTAAATACAGTGTGACTCGGTTTTGGGTAAGTCTCATCACCTCCCACTGTAATTCCCTGCTGGCAGCCATGTGAAGGATCAGCAATGAAAATGAGTGAGCTGGGCAGTGTCCCATGGCAGAGGCTGCACAGCCTCTCCTTCCCACATCGACTCCCCGTGAGAACGGTTTGGGCTGGCCTGGCTTTCCGCTAGCTCATGCTCAAATCCGCATGAAATCACCCCTGAAAAGGCTGCTGGGTACCGGGGGAGGCACACAGCCTCTTCCCCCAGCCCCAGGCAGACGCCTCTGCGCTCTCTGTATTCTTCACAGCACAGCGACATGCTGCAAGTATGAAACCTTCTAGATTAGTAATGAGAACAGGGCAATGATCTCCCTGGACTGAATCCATTTTATGTGAACTATGAGAACTTGGATTTCTTTCAGTAATGGAAAGAAATGAAATGCAAGGAGTAAGAGGAGGTTTTCCAAACGGGCATTCTACATTTCTAAGGAAAGAATGGGGACAAAACCCACACAACGACATTTCTGATGCATGTCGTGGGCCAAATTTCTAAACTCCCAACCTTTTTTGCATTTCCAACTTTGTGCACTTAATAATATTGCTCTTACTGATTTCACATGGTGCTTTTATTGTGCTTTTTCATTATGCCTAGGTATGTCTGCATTATTGGCACATGGCAAACATCTTTACCACAGAAATGTGCAGTTAGGTTTGAATGCATACACAGTGATAAAAAAAACAGGACACTGGCACATCTTACGATCACAGTTTTATTTACAAGCCACTATGTCCCAGGTGGAAGCCACATGCATCCTATTTCCAGTGATGTCAGTGTATTAAGCTTAGCCCTAAAATTACTGGGCTAAAATAAATATGGGATATTTGATTTCCCAAAAAAAATGTACATATCTTAGGCATGGATAACCTCTGCACACATGAGAAAGTGAATATTGTCCTCTAAGAAAGCACCAAAACTCTTCCATAGGACATACCTCTTCTATGATACTGTTTTCACTCCACTTTTTCTGCTCTGACTCTTCAGTCTAGGAATTGCCAATAGTATTCCGTAGTCTTCAGGCCAGCTTTGAATGCAAAAGCCTGATGGAAACCATTTGGAAGATCCCTGTAATGCACCAAAAGGCTGTACAGCAGGTGCACAGAGGCCTAGGCCAACCTGAACACTCTTTTAATACTGAGTACCTTCATGCCTGCTGCAGCTAGTAAGGTAAGTGCATACATTCAAACCGGAAATGCAAATAATTTCATTGAACAATGATGACTTCTATATGGGACACATTCTACCTTTTTCCCTTTCTGACACTACAATATGTTGCTTCTTTCACCTTGTTTGATAAATGTTGCCCAAAGAAGTGTCTGAGAGCTTTCTTTCCCCCCTATTGATGATACTATTTTCAAAACTAAGAAAAAAAATGGGATTCATCTATTCTAGCCATTGCTTTGAGGAGAAGCAATGACTGGACATAAAATCTGACTGTCAAAAATTACTGTATATGTCAATTTAGTGAAAATAACCAAATAGACAAAAGTAGATGCAATGGAGACTTTAGGATCTCAGGATGAATGGTAAATTTTGAGGAAAAGAAATCACTGAGGTTGTCCTCAAACACTTTAGTTCAAACACAGAAATACTTCTTTTGAAAAATACAAATGTTATTCACACTCCCATTCCAAGCAGGAGGGAAAAAAATGGTAAGGAAAGATTGGAAGCTTGCCCGGACGAATAAACATTTCAAACAGGATATTGAGAGGAAGTCCAGACTCTACAAAGAATGAAAAGATTAATTAGTAAGAAGACAATGTCTCAAGGCTAAGAAGTGTTGAAACCGTAAAAAAGGACAGAAGCTCAGCCAAAGGGAACTCAGCCCAGGCAACCAAAAATGAGTTTGCCACGCGTACAAGTACAACTTCTGGAATTTCACTTCGGCTGCCAACTGGTTCAAGAGTGCTGGCAGCCAGGCACAGGGACAGCATGACCAGGTGGGAGGGACCCCCTCCCCAGCTGCTCCCAGCCCAGAATAATTTAGATTTATATCTACACAACCTACTAATTCAACTAAAGCTATTACTCTAGATGTACTTTTTCACTCGCTAGATAAAGGGAAGTCCAGGTGCACTGGACTAAAGTATCTCACATAGTGCTAAGCAGTGAAGCAGACTGAAGTGCTGTAAATAACACAGACTGACAATTTTAGAAGCAGAGAGGAAAGGTGAAACACAACCACTGCCTAGACATTTCTGTCATCACAGAAAGGACAGAGGCCAAGGCAGTCAAGCTAAAAGCCTCAACAGGTCACAGGCTCAGCGTGGCAACGGCCAGAGGATTTCTGATGCTCACAGTGGTCTCCAGCTACTCCTCTGAACAAAACAATCTGCAGCATCTTCTCCCACACATTTCCTGCCAAGCATGAGGCCATGGGGCCCAGAGAAAGTTACTCTAGATAGATTTTTCCATAAACATAAGTCACAATGTCTCTTCTTCACAGTGCACTATGAAACGAGGGAAATAAAAATGCACTAGTAGCCTCTTTGGAGCAATAGCTCTTTCTGCTTTCCTCTCGATTTTATTTTAGTTGCAGTACCCGTAATATTTATCCCCACAATTCACTCCCTTCATAACCAAAACTTAATAGTTTGTTAGACAAAGCTAGATTTAGAAACATGCTCATTTCATCCTCTACCTTACCCTCCATCCATACATAGAAATGCATTCCATAGAAAGATTTTGCTTTACTGGGCTCTCTAAATATGTACATATCTATATTGGGGATGTAGGGGGATTGTTAGGTTTCTCATGATGATAAGAAAACACCCTGGTACAAGAAATTAGAATTGCTCGATTTTAAACAGTTTGCTCCAGTTTTTGAGAATTAATGTTAGGCACAGTTCCTTGTTACTAACCAAACCACTCCTGTAATTCTTATCCAATATCAGCTGACAGAGAACACAATACAAATCTGACTGCATGCTGGCAAAAGTTAACACGGAATATCAATTTTGCCAGAAGAAAAGTAATTTTGCCAGTGCGAGTTTGGTCAGGTTAACAGACCCCAAAATAAAGAGATAAATTTGCATATTCACTATGTATGGTAACCCAAACATTTCAAGGATTAAAATGGAAGGTGAAGCTGAACCTGAAGACAATGAAATAGGAGAAATGCAATATCCTACTTGAAAACAAGAACACATCTCATTTCTTTAATGCATTTGAATGCTTTTATGTGAATACAAAACTGATATTAAAGTCCAGTGTTGCTATGGGTGTCGCTCAGCTTTCCAGGTCTGTGACTTCTTGTTAAATCTCGTCTCATTTTATTAATTTCAGATTGGATTTGATATTCTCAGATTTTCCTAAAATAATAACTTGGCAATGAGTCAATCAAAAACATTTTGAAAGTCAATAACTTATAGAGCTGCATTCCTTCAGGGTCTAAGAGCATACCTGCCATGACCAAGGTGCATGTGTAAAAATTACTGCAAAAACACATCTGTGCATCAACTGAACCAACGTGATTGATGCTTCCAGAAACTCAAAGCCTCAGACACACTCCACACCCTCCAGGCAGCAGGCTTTGAAACAGGCCATGAAGGTCAATAAATTCCTGCTCTCCCCAAGAAAAGTAAATTCAAGAACATGACGTCCACATCAAAGCCATCCTACTTCAGCTGAAAAGGGCTCTCAGACACCAAAACTAAACATAACCAGCTTGAAGTACGAGTGGCAGAGAAAAGGGAAAACAATTTTTAAATCTACCTTGAATGGCACTCAGAAGAAGACGGTAAAAAAAAACCCACATACCCTTTTAAATAAACAGCACATTCTACAGCAGCATCAGCTCCTGTGGAAATCATGCTAAGTAACCCCAGATAGAGTGCATTGATGCAATATCAAATGGCAGGAGTTGGCAACTGTGTCAAGGTTTGGAAAGAAGCAAAATCAGCTCAGCCTCTTCACCAAGGAAGGGCTAGAAAGACACAGTAATAGGCCCTGTACCTTTGAAGTACTTCACAGGACAATGTTACAAGCAGTGCACCTGTAAATGGAAAATTCTGTGGGGTAGGAGGAGAAAATGCACAGCAAATCAGAACAACTAGGAAGAAAGTTGTCATTTCTCTTCCTAATAATTTCCTATGATCCAGTCAGCATCATTTTAACCAAATGAAGTTCAGCTACTTGATGCTGATAAACTCTAAGCGCCAGGGATGCAAGAAAGACCAAATGGCTGCAAAACCAGCTGTCCTTGTGCTAAGAAACAAAAGGACAAGTGGTACAGAGCCTCAGACAGCCTTGGCTCTCTGCTGAGTACCACTGGCAAATGGCAAAGATGGTTTTACCAGTCCTGGACCTTGCCTTCTTCCCTAAACGGTCAAACTTAGGGTCAAGCACAGTGGTGAAGGTGGAAGAGCTTGACAACAGATGAGCATAACCGCAGAGCTGGAATTGGAACAGCCTTTTCCATACAGATCACCAATTCTGGACCTCTCTTCCAGGCTTGGTGCATTTGTTAATGTCTCAAGTAACTTAAAGCTGGTATCGATTTCTACGTATTTCACTGGAAACCTGAGGGAAGGTTAATGGTTTGCTTTTATTGTTGTTTCCTTCTACAATTATTGATCTGAACATCCAGAAGGGGTTATCTGTTTTCTTTTTATTTTCTCATCCTCTTGTACCTCCTCTAAAAGCTAGTGATGTACAATTTATCTGCAAAAGGATATTAAACAAAAAACTAAAGTTTTGCAAAAAAAAAGAGTCCTGCAGAAATATGGACAGAAATTCTTATTCAGGAGTTTTTTCAGGATTCCTTTGAGTTACATGAACACAAAACAAGTTTTACTGCTGTGATAAGCAGCATCCTTCTGTAGTGATGCTCTGCTCTCCCCATAATTTTACTTCATTGAAACTAAAAACCAGAAAAAAACTTACTCTCAGAGTCTACATATCAGCTCTGTACTAGTCCTTGGGTAGTAGGATTTAGTCATGAAACCTGTATAAAATCCAACAGAGAAGTAGATTAAAAATTTCCAAAGACTCAAGCCTATGCATTTAAATTATTGAACTAGAACTAAGAGAGATGATGATAAAGAGTCACATCTAAATAATCCTCAGATATTTCAGCCACTCTAGCAAATATTTGCTGTTTCTATAAATCTCCTCTCAGCACCTGTCAAGAGTACAGCCAGCAACATGGGAGAATAAATACATTCAGCAGGCACAGATTTCCAATAAATCCAGCGAATTTGGGAGCTCACTAATTCCCCTCTACAAGCAAGAAAAAAATTCACTAAAAACCTTAATCTCCCATGTGCTGATACAGCACTTCACAGCTCCAAATCACACTGAATTTCCCCCAGCTGTCAGCACTGAGCTCAGCAGGGGGGTCAGCAGGGGAGCAAGGGCAGGAACAGGATTTATGGACCACAACATTCACAACACTGAGACTGAAGGTTAATGTTGAAAGACAACAAGCATGTCATAGTGGGAGGAGGAAAACGCATCAAATAAGAGAAACCACACATTTACGAAGGAATCAAACTGTCTTAGTTTTCCCCTCCTACCTATCCTTTCAATATGCTTTTTTCCTGAGTTGCATCTTTCACCATGTGGGGGTTTGTTTGTTTGTTTGTTTGCTTTCTCCACTATTTACTTGTTTATTCTGCTGGTATTTTAGAGTCTACATAACCCATTCTGTTGAAAGATAATATATTTCTTCAGCTGAGCCCGGTAGTGTCAAAACTCACACAGGGGACCTGAACTGCTATTTTAAAGCAAGACACATTCAACAAAAATCATTAAAAGGAGACACAGATAAAGCCCTATTGGTGTTTACAACCATGTTACATTAATATTACTGCGTCTCCTGCACCTGTAAAGCCTGATACCATTTGTATCTACAAGCTGCTATACTGACACACATCCAGAAAGCCTGAAAGGGCTGCTAAACCCTGAAAGGAAAAGGAGAAAAAAAAGAAGTCACCTTAGAGTAAGCAGGTCTTTGTGTAGCAGCTACAAGGAAACCTGAGGGTTGAAAGATTTTTCTACTTTTCCTTAACACCGTGGAGGAAAAGTGGTATTTTCTTGGTTGGATTGGACATCTTCATTTCTTCTCATATTCTGAACTCCAAATCTCTATAGAGTCATACAATCATTTAGGTTGGAAAGGACCTTTAAGATCATGAAGTCCAACTGTTAAAGCAGCACTGCCAAGTCGAAGATTAAAGTATGTCCCCAAACATCCATGTGCTTTAAATACCACAAGGGATGATGTCTCAAACACTTTCCTGGGCAGCCTGGTCCAAGCATGACCACCCTTTCTACAAAGAAATTTTTCCAAATATCCAATCTAAACCTCCCCTGGCACAACTTGAGGCCGTTTACTCTTGTCACTTGTCACTTGGGAGAAGATGCCTACAATTTCCTTTCAGGCAGTTGTAGAAAGCAATAAAGTCTCCCATGACCTTTCACCAGCTTCATTGCCCTTCTCTGGACATGTTCCAGCACCTCAACGGTTTCTTGAAGTAAGGGACCCAAACTTAGACACAGGATTCAAGGTGTGGCCTCACCAGTGCCAGGATAATCGATCCTGCTGGCCACACTATTGTTGATAGAAGCCAGGATGCCATTTGCCTTTTTGATCACCTGGGCACACTGCTGGCTCATGTTCAGCAGCTGTTGACCAGCACCCCGAGGTTCTTTTCTGCTGGGTCGCTTTCCAGCTACTCTTCCCTCAGCCTGTAATGCTGCAATGGGGTTGTTCTGATCCAAGTGCAGGACCCTGCACATTGCCTTATTGAATCTTATACAACTGGCCTTGGACCATCAAGCCAGCCTGTCCATATCCCTCTGCAGAGCCTTCCTACCCTCCAGGATCAACACTCCCACCCAAGTGGTTGTCATCTGCAAACTGAGAGTGCCCTCAATCCCCTCATCCAGATCATCAGTAAGGATATTAAACAGGACTGGTCCCAATACTGAGCCCTGGTAACATCACTATGGCCCAGAGCACAGGCATTGACCACAACCCTCTGCAAAAGTTACTGACAAATGGTGGCATCATGCACAAATGCCAAAAGTTGTGAGCTGCCTCAGGGGAATTAAAAAAAATAAATTAGTGTGGCCTGAAAATGGCCAGTCATTGCTACACGCTATGAATATAAAACAAAATGACTACAGCATGTGCCAGTTTTTGACCCCCATCACATGTGTATTTGCATTCTTTCCAGTCAACCTTCCTCATTTTGCAGTCGTCATGCTACAAACAACCTTTGTGTCTGTTCAACATCTCTGCCAAGCTGAGCTCATGCTCTTATCAAAGAAAAGCATTTCAAGAGGGTTTAGCTGCTTGTTATTCACCTCCAGAACTCAGGAAAGCTATGGGCAAATTCTCTCTTCCACTCACAGGTTTTCATGAATGCTTTACACAAGTTTCTTAAGCCAAGGCACTGGAAAAGCACTTTGGAAATCCCCAGAGAATGGGCTCCTGCATCTCCAATGAGGCTTGGCAGAATTCAAAGGCCTGATACCTGGCTTCCTACTCTGCCTGGAAGCCCATTGTCATGTATGCGTGCACCATTAACTTTCACTCAATGCACACCAAGAAGACTGGAGGACTAGTAACAGGCATGGCTGCAGACACAGCACTGCCTGCTGCTGGAAAGAGAATGGCCCTTTCTCTTTGTCCTCCACCAGCCAAACTGGCAGCCCTGCTCCCCTGTCCTGTCCCTTATCCTCTGCCCCACCTTCCCTCCACTTCCCCCCTCCAACTCCCCCACCCCAAGCTATTTTTTCTCCTGGGTTGCTTTTCCACACATTTCACACCACAAAGTGGCTAGAAGAGGGCAAGAGGAGCACCAGGCAAAGGGAAGCTGTGGGAGTCTCATCACCACCACCACTCCCCCTCAAAAAAAAAAGCCAAACAAGATAAAACAAAAAAAACCCCTCAGACCCAAAAGAAAAAACCCACATGAACAGTTACATCAACAGGGAGAAAAGCTAAGTGTGCTCCATCGGCCACCTGTGGTTCAGAGATGTCACATCACCTTCTCAACCCCCACAGTCCTTCCCTCCCTGAGGGATATCAGACCCACAAAAATATATCAGAGCAGCACTTTGTGATATTGTGCCACTTTACAGAATAGCCCAAGAAAAACAGCGCTTAATCAGGATACTGTCTAGGAAGAAGACAACATGGTTTCCACTATCAAACGGTTTATGGCTTTTAATCCAGTAGTTGTTAAATGTAAAAAAATATAAAGTAATGAGAGGAAAGGAGCAAAGCCCTTGGGACAAGTACTTCACTGCATGTCTGGGCTAAACGCAAAACTGGCACCCTAGCAGCTGTACATCCACTTCACAATCAACCACCGTGACGACCAACCCACATGCAGTAGGAAACAAGTCTCATATGAAATCCTCACATTATGTTGGGCCACAGGATGTTAAAGAGTTAAAGATGAAGGCATGCACAGGTGTGATATTACTCAGTGTGTTACTTGTTCCATAGCTGCCCATTAGACAGCAAAGGCTAGAAATCAATGAACACTAGCACCTTGTTCTCAAATTTTTAAAGAAGCATACATAAACACTTTTAATATGTGTGTGTGCATATAAAAAACACACGTAGCAGTTCAGGCTTTTCATTAAGAAGTCTTGCTGCATCAAGCATTAAGAGTACAATGACATTGATTGCATAATTTTACTATAATGATACACACCGCCACCCAAAAGTAAAAGAAAAAAATCACAAAACCATGACCAAAACAGCCTGTAACTCTGGTTGAGATGATTGTATACATTAATTACAAACCCTCAGATTGAAAGCATTCAATGTGAATTTGGTAATAGCTTTCCCAGTGCATCCCATTTATAAGGGGATTGGTCGGTGGATGTCTTGGACATAGTGACCACAAAATTATTAAGTTTTCAATAGTGGGTGATGTAATGAGGGCCAGCAACAGAACTTCCACCTTGGACTTCTGGCAGGCAGACTTTGACTTGTTTAGGACATTCATTGATGGAGTCCCTTGGGAGTCAGTCCTGAAAGGTAAAAGCGTTCAGAAAGGTTGGGAGTGCTTTCAAAGAGAATTGTTAAAAATTCAGGAGCAAACTGTCCCTATGTGTAGGAAGTCAACTTGTCAAGGAAAAAGACCAGCCTGGTTAAACAGAGAACTTGGGCTGGAGTTGGGAAAAAAAAGAGAATCTATCATCTCTGGAAGGAGAGTCAGGCAAGTTGGGAAGGCTGTAAGGATGTCAAGAGGTCCTAGAGAGAGAAAGTCCAATTGGAACTTGATTTAGCCATTAAAGTTCATCTCCTCCAACCTTGATGATTCTACAATTCTAAGCTTTGATAGGCCAAGCTCTGTGAGAGATTTGTTGAAATTTAATGTTCCTTCCAGCTGACAACATGGCTACACAAATGAATTCTTTCTCAAACTTATTGGATATATTTCACTTTTAAAGGAGGAAGATATTGGGAACTAAATCAATAGGAGCATCAACTGGCTTCCTCTAGGCATTCCCAAGTGCTCTCCAGAATCACTCATGGAGATGTCAGAAGTTTACACTTGACAATACATGGGAGAGAAGGAACACAAACTCAAAGAGCCAATCTCCTTTCATTTGTGCATGCTAAATACAGGGCAAACAAAACAAGACCCTCAAATGGAAGTCTTACTGCTAAAAATATTTTCACTCATCTTGAATAAGATCACCATGAAACCTTTTACTCTATGTATAGACATTTCTACAGACCATCTCTCACTAATAATATGGTTTATTCCTAATATTACTAACAGGACATCCCAAAAATTTAGCAAACCTTATTCATATTAAGATTTGTATTCCATTACTTTACTGTTATTAAAATTGCTGGAAAGAGTAGCTGGAGTCTCATTGTTGAAATATTTCAAGATATTAGTGTATACATAAAAATTCTATTCTCATGAAGTATCACTCAAACCCAGATACACAGCTGACCTGAGAAAAACCATGAATGCTTGCTAAACAGAACTGAGAATGGTTCTGGAAATTATTCTCACTGCAAACCCCTCCTTCACATACCTTGGGCAAAATCCTGCCACTTTTAGAAAAACACTGAAATTAATATTCAACCTTCATTTAAGTAGAACCTGTCAGAACAGCATCCATTGACCCATCAGCTTGGATCTTCAATAGAAAAACAGGTAGCACAGCAAAAATGAGGAAAGATACCAAGGAAGGAAGAAGAAATATTAATATCATTTTACAAGGGAGGAATTAAGGCACAAAAAGTCGCAAGAAAGAATGAAGGCCTCATAAAACATACCCTAAATGAAATCTGAACAGAAGTGGAGAAAAAAAATGCATCTGGAAATGCAAACTGCTCTTACAAGGAAAGGCTGAGGAAGCTGGGCTAGTTCAGCCTCAAGAAGAGACAATTGAGAGGGAACCTCAATAAAGTAGGCAAGTATCTAAAGGGAGGTGCCAAGAAGACGTAACCAGGCTCTTCTCAGTGGTGCAAACCAGTAGCACATGAGGCAACAGGCAGAAACAGATGCACAGGAATTTCCACCTGAATATGAGGAAGAACTTTATTGTGTGTGTTACCACGCTAGAATAGATTGCTTAGACTGGTTGTGGAGTCTCCCACACTGGAGATATTCAAAAACTGTCTGGCCACAATCCTGTGCCATGTACTCTAGGATGAACCTGCTTAAGCAGAGAGGTTGGACCAAGATGACCCACTGTGGTCCCTTCCAACCTGACCCATTCTGTGATTCTGTGAAAAGCAATTTTTAAAATATGAATCTCCTGCTTTTCAAGAGCTCTTTTGCATATGTCTTTTATCAAAACAAATTTAGTGCAACAGAGAAAAATGTTATCAAGCTAAGTCAATTATCTCTACCTGTAGTAACCCATGGATAAATTCTGTGTTACTGACTATAAAATCACATAAATTAAAAGAACAAAACCACAGGTAGGGTAAAGATTATTACAGTAAAACTCTACACTAAATTCAACACTATAGTGAACTTCAAGCTGGTTCAAAGGGGGAGGAATGAGGAAACTAACAGCTGAAGTAGACTTTTTTGTCCATACAGATTTCAATGCGCTGCATATAGGCACTTAGCATTACAGAATTAGCAAACTATGGAATATTTCAACCAAAAATAATTTTTAAAAAGAAAATTTTAAAAAGAAAGCCTGTTTTTTTCCAAAGTAATAGGCCATTCTAGAGGTTTTGCCTTTTCCCTCCCTCCACTGGTCTGCAGATTCTTCAGAGTAAAGCAAATTTCAAGCCTCATTAAGAGTACCTCTTCTGACCATGTTTTTTAGCTATTAGTCTACATTAACTTTAGAAAAATTGTTGAAGGTTCCTTTTCTTTTCTGAAGCAGCTTTGAATGCAGCACAGGTCTCAAAGAAGATAAGCTGCTTTATCTCACTTTTCCAGGCACCAAAAAGAATAAGGGTAAAAAAGCTGACAGGACATATCTGGGTAAATTATGTACACTCCCACCACACACGACTTGGAAACACAGCAGAATCTGGCCATGGAAACATGCATCAGTACTTCATGTAATAGCATTAAAACACCATTCCTTAAAAAAAGGGAAGGAAAAGAGACGGTGCTCAATGATAACACTGTTAATATATGAGGCTGCATAATCTTAACACGGTCACAGTCAACACATATCTAAACACTGCACATTCATATGCATGGGGACTCCATTTACTATATAATTTGTCCTTTTGCCTAGAGATTCAAAGCTTCACTTAAAAATAAATGAAGAGTAATGACTTCTTGTGAACTTTCCCTAATTTGTAGCCAGTTAATTTCCTCCTCCTGGTGAAAGTCTGTTGCACGCCACACATCCTGCTTCAGGCTATCACCGAGATGGGAAAACTGTGATTCCTTTCTTCCTATTACAGAGTTCAAAACCAGGAAATACATCCGTTATGAATTTTTTAAGAGTAAAACAATTATTAAAGACATTAGCAGAATGCTGGAAGAAAATTCCCAAGACTATAATCACACACATGAAGAAAGAAACATTTAAAAATATATTAACAGATACAGTGCTTTCACATTTATCAGGAAACAGTGGTAGAATTAACACCACAAACAGCTGAACAGTCAACAATTCAACATGCGGAGAAAGGGGCCACAAGGAAAACACACATCCAACTAG
>NW_008691131.1:0-35155 GCF_000695815.1 Acanthisitta chloris | reverse complement strand
GTCTCTAGGGAGACCTGACCCCATTCTCCCTCTTCTATCTTTCCTTTGTAGGGAGGGAGAGTTCCTCATTAACACACAATCCTGCAAAAGGTCTTTAAAGGCACTGAAATGTAAAGTAGCTTTTAAAAATTATCCTGAAACCAGGACAGTGCCTTAGCTATAGCCTGGTATGTGCAACTTCTTCATAGTTACACAAAAAAATAGCACCAGTTCTTCACAAGCCCATTGAGAAAAACCTGAAAAATTCGGAATTTAAGCCCCACAGCCTCGGCCTGGGAAGCTTCACAAGAGAAGGCAGAGCAATGATTCACACTTCAGCTTCTCACTTCCTGATACAGAGCCTCTCACTGGGAAGACTCCCAAAGTATTTTACAAGCAAACTATCAGTACCAGCCCCATTCATCACTGAAACACGGTCCTTTGCATAAAGAGTCAGAAGCCTCACAGCAATACAGGGGAACAGAAGTTCAGGACAAGAAATGAGATGACTACAGCATCACACAGCTGAGACTTAAAGGAGAGATCAGGGAGCAGCATCCCCCTTCTCACACTGGGACTAGCCCTGCCAGATAGGATTTGGGTACAATAACTGCTGCTGGCAGCTTCAAGCAATCTTTTATTGACAAGTGATCACAAGCACAAGTGGAGAGGGTCCACGCAGAGCCCACCTCAGCACCATAATGGGTTTTGAAGTCAGAGGTGACCACATGGAACAGCCTCGCACTGAAACAACCATACCACTCTAGAGACCAGGGTACACACCCCTCTGAAGAATAGATTGCTACAACTATGCATAACTTCACACACTTCAGCACAGCTTCTGTAAGGCAAGGGCAGACACGTACCCTGACATGCTATAAAATTAGCTTCCTCCTACACAAAGAGCTAAAGCAATTTATCTCCTACATAGAGAGTTATAACACACACTTCAAAATTAAAAAGTGAGCTAAACGCTTAAGGACAACCCTCCCATCAACATACATTCCAGAGGACCACAGATCTGTTCAGGCTAGGAGGATTCTGTAAGGCAAGGGCAGACACGTACCCTGACATGCTATAAAATTAGCTTCCTCCTACACAAAGAGCTAAAGCAATTTATCTCCTACATAGAGAGTTATAACACACACTTCAAAATTAAAAAGTGAGCTAAACGCTTAAGGACAACCCTCCCATCAACATACATTCCAGAGGACCACAGATCTGTTCAGGCTAGGAGGAACCTTCAGGGGTTCAACCTCTTGAAAGCAGGGCCAGCCACAGGATCAGTTTGCTCAGGTCTTTATCCAGTTGGATCTTGAAAACCTCAAAGGGTCGAGTTGGCACAGTCTCCCTGGGCTTGCATAAACTGAGGTGTCAAGTAATCCAAGACACTGTCCTTGGCCCCAGTGAGACCTCTTGTCCTTGAACTCCTTCACTAAGTATAGACGCTTGTGAGGTCTCACTGGTGAAAACTGAAGCGCATGAGGGACAAGTACCTCAGCCTTATCTGTGCCCACTGCTACTCATTCCACTCAGCAGCAGACCCACATTTTCCTCATTCAGTCTTTTCCTATGAGTGTAAGTGGTAGAAGCTCTTCTGTTGCCTTCCACACCACTTGCACACATTAGCACTAGCTGAGCTTTTGTAACATCAGCCCTGCACACTTGGACAATGAGTCTAAATTACTCTTTTACTGCTTCCTCTCCTATATATGGCCTTTTTGCACTGGAACTCTATCATGTGCTTCCTGCCTAGCCAGTCTGGTTTTACAATACATCCATTTGTCTTCCAAATCATCCATTTGTCTTCCAAGCATGGACTGCTCCTGGACTTTGAAGAGATTGTCCTTCAAGACCTGTTCAGCTTTCATGAGCTCTTGTGTGTTTTAGAGCTTCATTGCTATCTGGTACCAGTTGCCTGAGTAAGCTGAACCCTGCCTGCTTGAAGTCCAGAGTCTGTTACACTGCTACTTGAGTTTCTCACTCCCCTAACAAGCTCAAGTTCCTCTATTTCATGGTGGCTACAGCCAAGACTGCCACTAGCACTCTCTCAATCACTTCTGCCTCCTTTGTGAACAGCAGATGAAGTCAGATGTCACACCTCCAAGGCCTGTATCAAGAAGTTAAATCTAATTTTCTCAAAAAATGTCCTGGCCAGTCTGCATCCAACCATATCACTCTTCCAGCAGACATCAAAGACCTTGAAGTCACTCACACATTGTGAATCAGAGACTTGCGCAAATTGTCTAAAGACTTTGTCTTGTTGTCATCATCATCATCATCATCAGGTGATCTGTAAGAAATTCCCATCATGATGTCCCCTTAATTCACCTATCCCAGATCATGACCCACCAGCTCCCTACCTGCCTGTCATCAGTCTCACAGAAGACCTTGTTTCCCAGGCTGTATGTGTTTTTGTACAGGCACTGAAAGTGATGCTTTCTTTTCTTATATGAACACCCTCCTTACCAGGCTGGCCAGCTTGTTGGACAGTATGCTTTTACTCCCTTTTGTCAGGTGGGAATACAACACTGAGTGATCACAAGATCCCTGTTGTCCTACAGACAAGACAAACAACATTCTCTGCCCCAGAAAACTAGCAAAACAGGCAAAGATCACCTCTGCTCCATAAAGAAATACAGAACAGATCAAGAAAAACAGGAAGTTTATAGCAATGAAACCAGATCTCCTTAACCACAAAACTGTTCTTTCTGCCTCTGGCATAACTGTCTAGCAATTTGTCACCGCATATGGAGTCTTTGAGAGGGCTGAGGAGCATCTATAATCCCACTTTCTAAATGAGCTTTGCTCTACCTGCTTTAGCTCCCTCTGGTCACCCCCTTTAATGTTCTGTCCATGTCTGACTGTGGTCTTTGGTGACAAAGAAGTGGCAGAATGACCATACTCCACATCAATACACTTCAGGCCTCAGCTTTGGTCCTGTGAAGCACTCCATACAGAGGGCACTCCTCTGACCACTGTAGAGTGAGAAGTGTTTCAATGTGGGAAACCCACGGGCACAGCACACACTGCAGTGTCCTGTGTTTTTAACTTTAAGAGCTTTTGTCATGCACACACTTAAACAGCTGCAATGGTTTAAGCTTTAGTATCTCTCCCACCCTCCTCTCTGTTTCTTGCCTGTTACCACTTGCCAGAACAGCAAGCCAAGTCCTTGGCTGCATGTGTGCTGCTTCATCACCAGCTGCTCTTCAAGCTAAAGAAACTGAACACTGCACTGAAGCAGTTCACATGCATTCACAAATCCTGGCCTCTCTGCAGTGACCCTGGGAGAGGGGTATAACAACCAGCAGCACCCAGCAGCTTTTAAATCGACATTAGTTAGTTGACATTCCCAGGTGTGATACCATCAGTCAAGCCACTGTGTCAAGACCAGGCAGGATGACAAATTCACTGAAGAAAACACAGTGGAATATGACGCTTAACTGTTGATTCTCCTCACAACTCCTACTGTAAACACTCAACAACCATTTAGAAAGTCACTTCCATGAGTAAATTTAAAGCAAACAACAACCTCAACTCTATAATACATTTCCCATTTTTAGTGTGTGTATTGACATACCACCTTGTTAAGCACATCTAACACACATTCTTTTGGTAGCTCCCGAAGTCTAGAGTATACCAAAAAAAATCACTTGTTACTATTTTAATTTAACACAGGAATGCTCCAAACCAACATACACTCTGCTACAGCAACAAAATACATATAATTACTTGTTAGGAACAAGTGCTTAGCTGAGTAGCACAAATACTGAAATACATTCATCACATATTGGTCCCTGATGCCACTGCAGACTAAACTTAAGTTGTCATTCAGACACTTTTCATTTTTGGGGTGTTGTGAGAGGCTTTTTTTAAACCCCAACTTGTCTACATTTCCTTAGAAGCACAGACTTACTACCCAATTTTTCAAGTCAGTACTACTTAATGTGGGGAAAACTATAAAGTGAAGAGGCGCAATAGTTGTACGGCCATTTTTAACAAATAGCCTTTACCTTAAAACCATCTTAGGTATACATTCCAAAACAAAACTCTACATTAAGTTAATATACAGAAACCCAAGTGAACAAACCAGTTGTGAATACATATCACAGAACACAGACGACACTCCTGCAGCTAGCTGAAGATCACTTCTTTTGCATTGCAATGGCATAACTCTTACAGTTAAGACTCTTGCTTTGATACCACACTGCACACATTGTGCTGTAAGAACATTCCAACTTTGCATTGTTTTTTCTATCGTATTATATAAGGTCTTATGTGTCCCTCTACTAATGACAATAATTATTCAACAGTATTCAAATCAGCTGCAATGGAAGAGTAAACTTTTCCCCTTATCTAATCACATTGTTTTATATTAAAAGCTTAGGTATTCCTTTGGTATTTCTGCAATATTTTTATTTTAACCCAGATTTTCAACAGAAAACTGATTTACTATTAAAGGAAATGAACTGACCACTAACTTCTGCAGTCTAAAAGCCTCAAGGAAAAAAAAAATAGGGCCTTACTTATCTGTTCTATGTTTGTATTATGAACAACATTAACAGACATAAGCTGATTCTAGGATTGTGATTAAATTTGACCAGCAAGGTCATATTTGTGTCCTTAAATACTAAGGAAAAAGAAAGAAATTCAGGATCTTTACTACTATGAGGATGACAAAGCTTTTATTAAGTTTTAAGTGTTCCTGGGAAAATGCCACCTGCCCAGATCACTGTGGGTGACACTTCCAAATCTCACTCAGTTAGAAATATAGGCCTCCAGTGCTTTAATTTACATGACAGCTTAAGAGTTACAGGTACATGGACCATTCTATGTTTTTGTGTTCTGTTCATTTTTCACTCCTGTGATCCTGAGTACTGGCCCATTCCCACTCAACACCTTGGTTACCTCAAATGGAGACCAAAAAAACCCCAAAACCACACACCACAGCATCTGTCAACCAAAATACCAAAATGAATGGGGCTGAAGAGGTGAAGGGGGATGGTAAAAATCAAGGTAATTAATGTTTGTTAGCCAGGTACTGATCAGAAAGGCAAGAAAAGGTGCTTCCAGAGAGTCAGCACCCCAGAATGAAAGGAAAAAAAGTAATCAAATAAAATAAAAAGAAGGGAAAAAAAGGAAGATAAGCAACATACACATAACAACCCACCAAACACCACCAGCTGCTGCTTTGCAGAGAAAAGGAGGAGCGTTTGATACTCTACTCCACCCTCAGATTTCTGGATGCCATTGTGCAGCTGCTGGATGTCACATCTGGTAGCAATATCCTAACACACACCTCCCAGCTTTATCTCTCCTTGTTAGTGAGCACACCCTACCCATCATGAAAATGTCAGCAGAACAGCAAGGGATCTGTGTCCGCGCGGAAAGAAGCTGGCACAAAGAAGTCACACTGATAAGAACAGAGGAAACATTTGGAGATCCAATTCCAAAAATCAACTATCCCCCTCAATCTAAGCCACATGTACTGCATTCATCACATCAGTATGAAACCTTGAACCTTATTTGATTACGGTTCCTGGCAACACTAATGATGTCCTGGCAACAATAATAAGTTTCTCCTGTCTCCAGCTTGCCAGGAAATGAGGTGCCACCGGGGTTGCTATTGTGTGGGACAGAGTGAAAGCAGCAGAAGCTCCAGCTTACGTGTGAATACTGACAGAGTAAGAAGCCCCACAAAGAGCAGGTCAGTAGGTGCAGCATATAGTCCACACTCAGACTAGCTCAAGGAAACCCATCTTAGCCTCCAGCAATTTCCAGAGATTTGGTTCTAAATGCATTGAAATCTCCCCCATTCATAGGCCACACCAATACTCCTGGGAAAATGAAGCTCTAACCACTGAAGGTAACAATAATCAACAAGTGAATAGTTCATACTCCCCACAGCAAGAGAGAAAAAAGAGAAACAAAACCGGGACTGGAAAACTCAAGCTTCACAAAGGGCTGTCCTCAGAGCCTCTTACCTATTATATTTAAACTTTAGATTCTGGGAAGGCATTATTTTTTTATATAATAACACAAAAATGCAATTGCTTTCATTGGGCATACACTAGCCCTCATCTTACACTTTGAAAGTGAAGGTAAACAGTGCTTATCAATTGCATCTCTAGCTTTTCTGGAAATACAAGAAAAAATATCTAGCTCTATTTTTAATTATTTTAGTATCTCTACAGGATTTTATTTTGTTGAGACAACTGATGGTAGGAAGGAGGAAGTTTACTGCCAATCTCTATCTCAAGTTACTTCAGGTCTCTAAAAAAACCCAACAAAATAACTTAAAGCAAGGACATGTCTTTATCAAAATTAAATGCCATGTGCTTCCTTTCTCACTATTCAGACATTAATTGCTCTCAGAAGATAGAATATGAACTTTAAGTCCAGAAAGTAATTTCTTCATCCTCTTAATGCTCTGCCAGGAAAGACTTACAGAGGCCAACAGAGGAAACATCAAGAGATTGTACAGGCAATTTTATATTTAACTGTCCTATTTATACCACACATACCATTAATTTGCTTCTGCTGCTGCTTCTTAATAAAGAAAAGAAAGCACTTATTCACATGCAGGCTGTGTAACCAATGCATACTATCACCCTGATCCATTCACTTAAATTGTCTACGTTGTCATTATAGCCGCACATAAAATTTGGTTTGATAGACACTCTGATCTTTCTTGTGAACGAAAGTAAATGTTACCCAGTATTTCATTAGCCTATTAGCAGCACCTTTTTGATAACTGTCTATGCAGATCATTTGCCAGAAAATAAAAAAAAAATTAATTGTGTATTCTTCCCTTACAGAAGACCTGTATGAATGCCAGAGGAACCCTCAGAGGTTTTAAGTGTTTAAGAGGAGGGCTACCTGTTTGAATTGCTTTGCAGACCTAACAACCATAACCATCTATTAGAAGATCAAACTAGATTGGACTAAGCAAATTGTTTCTTAAACATCTTTAAGAATGCTGCAATATTTAAATTCCCAAAAGTCTACTTAGAAGCTTAGTGCACAATGAAAACAGCTGCCTACAAATCATGTAGGTGGTATTAAAAAAAAATAATAATGCGATTTCTTCTCAAAGCCAGAATGCCAAAGTTTTCAGCTGACAATTAAATTGAGAAAATATGATTCTTGACAATTTGAGAGAGTGCATGGAAAAAAAGCTCTTAGTCAAACATGTTTGGTCAACTTATTCACAGCCTGTAAAAAAACCTGTTCATTCATTAGCTATTAAAAACGCTAATTACATTGTTCCCTGTCAACACTTTGGCATTGTATTTCAGTATGCCAAAGATGCAATGTTTGAAGTTTTCCAGAAATGGAAGACAATAACATCATTCACTTCTTATTAGTGCCGTGTACTGTCTTACTACAACTTCTGTTTGACTTCTACCAAAGACACCTCCCCCTACAAGCCATTGCAGTTATATATTAAAGTACCTATAAGACTTACAAAGGAAAACTTTTCATCCCTTCAGCAGGTCTATCTCAGAATGGAGGCTTTGAGTACAAACAACTATTTTACTCCAAGCACAGAAACCTGAGACTATGATGAAACACTTGGCAAGGCAGGAAAGAATATTTGACATTGCTTTCTGTTTGATGAAAGACGAGCAATAAGAGCTATGTTTCCAAGAGTAACATTTCATCATAAAGCCAAGGCAAAGTCAGTAAGACCAGTGCTGCATCTCATCAGGCTTGTTCTCTCTCTTCTAATGGTAATTAGCTGCATTTGACAGCAAAAGTAGTTACTTTAGTTTCACTAGAGTTATTATATTAGCAGGATTACATCATGAGATAGGCAGTCATAATAACGTGCCTTTTTTTTCCCCCCACAACTACAATTGTCCTCTAATTTTAACAGGTAACATTGAAAATGATTAGAGGTTTGCAAAGACAGTCTAACAAACAAATTCAAATTTTAATTAGAACATGTTAAGAAATCAGACAGTTACAGAACAAGCAAGCACCAAGACAAAGAGTTCAATACCCGTGAAGACAATCAGTAAACAGCACCCTACACCCTACACACTGCGCCACAGATACTTCGTAATGCTCTAGACTGCAAGCTCTAAAGAGCTAATATTTTTCCTAGGAGACATTTTAGCTACTCTGGAGTCCTACAAACTTGATGGTTTTGGACTTATTACAAGAAAATCTCTTAATTCTGAACTCAAATGCTGGTCAATGGATTTCTACAGTGAGACGACAAACACGAAGGGGCATGCACACTACAACAGCTGGCTTGGAAAATACTAACCAGTTGTAAAAGGATGAAGGAGAGGTCTCATCTGATAATAGTGACCTCAACAGACCAACAAGCACAAAGGGAACACTTGATGAATACTGGTATCACAGATTTTTATGAAAAACTGAACAGAAACTACAGCAATGCAACACTTCACTGACAGGAGTGATCTTTGATAGTGTTAAAAGACACTAGTCCTGCATCCATGCAACATACAGTCAGAGATCATAGAATGGTTTGAGTTGGAAGGAACCTTAAAGATCATCAAGTCCCAGTCCCCCTGCCATAGGCAGGGACCCCTTTCACCAGACCAGGCTGCTCAAAGTCCCATCCAACCTGGCCTGGAACACCTCCAGGGATGGGGCATCCACAGCTTCTCTGGACAGCCTGTTACAGAGTCTCATGACCAGCACAGTCAAGATTTTTTTCCTAATAGCTAAACTAAACCTACTCTCTTTTAGTTTGGGGCCATACCCCCTTGTTCTGCCACTACATGCTCTTGTATAAAGACCCTCTCCATCTTTCTTCTATGCTTCCTTCAAGTACTCGAAGGCTGCAATTAGGTCACCCCAAAGCCTTCTCTTTTCCAGGCTGAAAAAAAAACAATTCTCTCAACTTTCCCATACAGGAGAGGTAGTCCATCCCTCTAATCATCTTGGTGGCACCCCCCTGGACTCACTCCAACAAGACAATGACCTTCCTGTGCCGGGGACCCCAAGAGCTGGATGCAGTACTCCAGGTGGGGTCTCACCAGTGCAGAGCAGAGGGGCAGAATCACCTCCCTTGACCTGCTGGCCATGCTGCTTTTGATGCAATCCAGGATACAGCTGGCTTTCTGGGTTACGAGTCCACACTGTCAGCTCACGTCCACCTTCTCATCCCCCAGCACCCAAAACAGAGTCTTTGGAAACAGTCTCCCAGCACTGTCCTAAACTGCCTCTTACAAAGCCTCTTCAGCTTTGATGGGATGGATTTCATAGATTACATTGCTTCATGCAATGATGTTGAGCTGCACTGTTATGGCCTGTACCCAAGGTTGGGCATAATGACCAAGAATGGGGGTACATTCCTTGCCATTAGATCCAAGAGATTTTCTCAGTTCAAGGGTACAGAAGGGAGCAAGGTGACTGAACAGAATTGCCTGTACCTCTGGAAAGGGAAGCATAGGCCTTCATCCACATTCGTAAGAGCCAAGACAAAGCCTGCCCAGTGGTGTCACTAACACAGAGAGGCTTATAAATCAAGAGTCTCAGACATGTTTGCACAACTGCAGAACTCCATCCTGCATTTTGTTTGCTATCCAGAGGACATGAAAGCCATCTTTGTGGAGGTCACACTGCTGTCGACTGGGAGTCAGCCATAGTTCCTATTAACCAAGTAATGACTGAATGGTGTGGATTCTGCTTGTCCATAGATCACAAGGACTCCTGTTATTAAAGGCACCATCCTAGGTTGCTTGAAAATATTAGGTGGTCAAGTATTGGATTCTTTGTCTCCTTAAAAATACTGCCATCATAGGAAAGCATTTAGGGTCAAAAAGATCCTAATGTATTTTCAGTATTACAGTTTGTGATTCTAACTTCTAGGTTTCACTACTTAGAATCCTCAAACCATTTTTAAGACTGGAGAGATTAAATAACACAACCAGCATCACCAGACTCAATCAGCATTAATTCTACTGTTTCAGAGGAACAGTTTGTCCCTAGACAATGACACAGTCACCTTTCTCAAGTAATGAAACCTGACTAACTTAACAGCAGCTGAGCATGAATGGCATAATCTGAACAGGGCTAAACTGCATCCACAGACCAAGAGAGCTGGATTTTCTGAATCTTTACTGTGGTATGAAAATGATGGAAGAAATTGAATGTTAGAATAATATATTCAAGTTTATTCCTTCACAAAGACAGAAAAATTACACTTGTGACATTAGACTGCAGTGTCATCACCATCTTCATTACAAATCACTAGTCTAAGGATTATAAAACAAGTTTCAGGTTGAGCTTTGAACCAAATTCTCAATGTGAGAGAGCATCCCTATCTTTGAAAGGCTAGTGAAGTTGGGCAAGAGCGAGGGGGAATGAGTTGTCAACATGATGTTCCCTTTAAAGCCTTTATTTTACTTTCAAAAGGAAATAAAAGCGCATTTGCATGAAATTAGTGCTGGGTGATCTCTACATATTTTCATAAATGTGTTTGTGATGTGGGTTCTCGGTATTTTGTTTTTAAACAACGGGTACACAAACTATGTAGCATGGAACAGACTTTATTCCTAAGACACTGAACATGCAGAAGCTATCTCTATTTTTTTCAGCCATCTGCATGATTAATCTGTTTCACTGCCTTCTTGACAGTTACTTGCATTTGCCCCCTGATGCATTAGTATAGGACAACTCTTTCATATTGTTCTAATGCTCAAGTCCCAAACGAGGGGTCATGACCCTCAAAGTAGGGTCACAGTAGTTATGACCAGGGTCATGAGCCCAACAGAAGTACACTTGTTTATAATGGTATCTGAACTCACAAAACCAATAAAAAGCAAAGCTCATAACCAGAAGGCTTTGAAACAGCTGGTGTAAGTATTCAAGGCAGGCTTTGCGTGACAGTCTTACCTGATATCAAAGCAAGGGAAATGCTAACTATGCTTAAGTGGTTATTAATAATGAATATTTGGTGCTTTATCTGCATTACTATAGCAGCAATGGTGTTAAATTTTAAACTAGTCAATTCAGTAATGAACTTAAAGTCAAAAGCAAAACACATTATATCCACCACCACAGAAGAGGAGCCAGCTAGCAACTGCCAAAATTCAGGGAGAGGAGCTCCTCACAGTCTAGTGATTTTAAATAAAAAGTGTTGTTTAATTTAAATACTGTTACTCAAAGCCAAAGGAGTATTCCAAGTGAGGCATTGACACAATTTGACAAAAATCTCCATAAAGTCTAGAAACAACAAACTTTCCCAGAGAGTTCATCCAAGCTAGAGAAGAAATTCCAATCTATATTGCTCATCTCCCTCTATTTCTAGGCCTCCTGGCTACACCTACATTATCATGTCAGGATGCCCACTGGAAGCAGATGAGTAGAGTAACATGGCTGATATTCAGGACCCAACATTTGGCACACTGCATGTTTCAGGAGTTTTATTTCAGATCAGCTCCACTCTGTGCCCATGATGGAGCAAGGACTGGGATGTGAATTGCAGAAAGTATACTCTGGATATGAGTCTTTTGACTTGGTGTCACCTGAAATTGATCCCACTTGTGCTCTCTCAGGCTTGCCCCACAACATGGACCAATGTGAACATGATCAACCTCAGCTCCTGGTGCCCTGTAAATGCACTCCAAAATTGAGTTCCTGAGCCAAACCAAAATGTTAACATGGCATTGAATGACTGTACCTTGTAAATTCAACTGCAAAGGATTGTGTCCTTTGGATCATTAGGGGATAAATCAAAGATAATTCAATGAACTGAAAAAACAACAGTCGTTTTAGCCAAACAAGAAGGAAAACTCAGTACCTCAACTAAAATGGAATACATAAATCCAGATCCTTTCTCCCCTCCTTCCCTCAAACACTGCTGGAAATTACTTTCGTACTATGGGAAATACACTTCATACTAATATCCACTAGCATATGAAAAGTGTGGGTTGCTAGAAAACTGAAAGAAAAGCCTATGCCTTCTGTCACACATTCTTAAATAAAATATGTTCACACTTAGAATTTAAAGATGCTAAAAAAAAGTTGGTAAAAGCATGAGCAAACTATTGGGAGTTGGTCTAATTTTCACTCTGCCTTCATTTTCCACATTTAGGAGCATCAGCCTACGCAATAATTTTTGCTTTAGGGCTGAGAAGAATATATGACTTTTTTTTTTTAAACTAGAAATCACATATATTATGGGCTTACATATTTATATTTATGACATCATAACTACCTCTCACTGTGCAACATGCCTACATAAAAATTTAGCAAACAAAAAGTTTAGCAGCTTCTTTTGGGACCTTCACAAAGATGATTGCCAATGCTCAAACTCAAATTTTCAAATAGGAGTGACAAGTTGTCCCCTACTCTCACACTCAAATGAGCATATTGACCTCATACAAGGTCATCAGGAGTATTTAGAAGCTATTCTAGTGGGAAAGAATGTGTTTCCTTCATGAACTTGATCAAAAATGAAAATGGTACTCTATGGTACTGAGAAAAAAAATCGGTAATAAATTAGTGCCTTTTTCAAGCAGTAAGATATGGAAAATATAGAACTAGCAGACTATGTTAACAGGAGGATGGCCATATAATAGGTTCTCACAAGACATATCATAACCATCAGTCAACCACTTTTCCTTGCTTGGAACAAAACCTCAAGATACTTACTTTAAAATTGGTAATATAAAAATTGCTACAGCCCTAGTGTACCTGAAGAGAAACAGGAATAACTCTAGTGCCTACAATTCAAAGACACATGCAATATGCATTCAGACTCACAGTCATGAAAGACCACAAAATCAAACAAGATGTTACTCATTCAACTTTAGGGCAATATATGCAGCTTTGAAATTCCCCGACTTCTACTTCCTGATGTAGAAAATCTCAGTTTGTACATGGCACTCAAAGTTGCAGAGGCAAGTTTAAAATAACTGCAAAACAATAAAAGTTGCACTTACAGGGCTGCAGATATGGAGTCTGAAGTAATCAGCAGAGGTATGAACTGCCTTAGCCATCTCAATCATTAAAATTCACCATGTTCCAAAGCATCTCTCAAAGTCTGTACAACTGTCAAAACACAATTTACCTTTCTCTGAGTTGCCAAAGTATGTAGGTTTCCCTGCTAATTTATACAAAACAGTGAGCTGTCAATATTAAAGGCTGCAGAACACCATAGGATATGGAAACACCACCAAATATTTGGAAATTAAAGATGTATCTTACACTACACTGAAACTGGAGTGCCAACTGTTTGGCAAAACAGAATAGAAAAACAAAAGCATGTTTGGAAATAAAAAGCATATGTGTCACCTCTGAAGGCCTTTGTATCACAGGTCCAGCCTACCACAGGAGTGAGAGTCCCCATTATTCTCTGAGCATCATCATTATTTTTTAATAAACATAGTTTAGCACTGATTGAATTTGCAAGGGTAGCAAAGGGATTTTAAAGCCAGAAATTATAATGGGAAACAGAATATGTAAGAATTCAGACTGAGTAACACCAGTGATGTGTTTGGTCAAGAAATCAAGAACAGAGGTAGGAAACAAGCCGAATAAAGCACAACCAAGTCTCAAAGCAAAAACAAATGCCACCCATGTAATTTCTGCTCACCAGGTGAAAAGGTTCAGATCCAAATATGCAGCAAGGGATGCAAAACCTCTATGAGAACATAATGTGCTCAGGCAGACTCAGCTCTGCTCATTCCTCAGCTCTCACCTTTGTATTTGCAGGAGAACCTTTTTAAAACATGCTTAGTGTGCATAAACATCTGTGATCCAAAATGAAAAATGAAGTTTTCAAAGTTTTTATACATGTCTTAATGAACTCATCCTCAGAGAACAAGAGATGAAACAAAACTGAAGACTTAGTGCCCATTTATGACCTGTATCATTCAAAGGTACTGGCCCTCCACCCCTTCACATGAGACTGAAGGGTTAGTTCAGAAACTTAGCACCTTAAGTTCACACCTCATCTTGCCTCCTCATTTCTCACACATCCTCTCCTCCTCCCTCACTACCTTGACCTTTTAGAACATGGTATCTAACAAAGATGCAGGAGCTAAAAGGTGTTGTATGCCACATTAAAATTTTGTTATCATAGTTCTGGAAGTAAAAGGTGAAGTTCTATTTTTTCCTTAGCAACTATTCTAGCAGCTGTCTTTAAAAAATGAGTCAGAAAACAAGCTGGGTGGCAGAAGCAAAGTAATGGCATAATCAACCTAACCTTATTCTGTATGCTATTTGTTCTCCATGTGCTACATACATACACACCTACTAAGAATGATGATCAGTTTAAAGACACAGTGGTATCACATGAAAAGAAATACATCCCCTACCTTTGTGAAAGAGAACTTTTAGCTCAAAAAACAGCCATGGCTTAAAACATCTCCATTGTGGCTCCTCACTCTGCAGGCCTTTCTCAACATGTAATTACAATACACAATGTGTAACAGCAAGTGCTCGAAAACAAATACTAATTCTTGGGATAATACAACCTACTTTATTTTGTATATATAGGGCTCTGTTTTCTCCCTGACTCCTTAAATCCTCTTACTCTACTTTTAAAGATAAAAACACAAAAGCATTGTTCCACAAAACACTGTTACCCCTCAACACTATGAGGAGCACTGCTGATGATGATGAACTGGAACTATTGTTAAGTTAATGTAACACAAAGACTTCTCCCACCCTCTGTAAAAAATAACTTACAAATCCCTCTGAGGGATACAGAATATAAAGATTACCACCAGTAATATAAATATGATCTGATCACATTTCCAAATGGAAGTTGTATTAACTGTATGCCACTCAGATGACCAGGAGCAGAACAGATAGGTTACATGTACTTCTAGATAGGAAACTAGGATTTTGGTCTCTGTTTCTAGCTTAAGACAGAAGCTTAACAGTGTCACAAATACCCACCATACACATGCCTCAGCAGCAACTGTGCATGACATACAACCTGTGCTGCTGCCACCCTGCAAACTTCTGCCAGCTCTCACTGAGCCTGAAACTGAGACTCTCCCCCTGAAGCTGCAGAAAGAGAGCAGCACTGGGAACTCAAAAGGACAGGGGACCACAAATCCCATGGCTGCTAAAGTCAGAGAAAGTGAATGGTTAAGAACTAAGTCATGGCAGCTCATCCTGAGATGTGCTGCAGGTACAGCCTCCTTGGCAGTACAGCTGCCCGGGGAACTGGGAAACTGTGGCACCCCACAACTTAGGAGGCAGCAAGGCTTCATGCTTGGTTGCAGATTTTTGATTGCACTGCTTCACGACAAGCTATTTCCTGGGCTTTGTAACAAACAGAAAGAGACTGAAACAAACAAGAGGGAAGAAAAAAAGACAGGAAAAAGTTAAAAATAAGTGCATATTTTGATGAGGTTTTTACATTATTCATTGTGTACTGGTTTCTTTCAGGGGGCCCATCACTACAGTAACATTGGCTTGCACAGAAGTGTTTGTAAGTGGAGTATAGTATTTGTAGAAAACTAGACACTGCAAGAAGCCCCTCTGCACAAACACAAAATAGCTCCTTCCTGGCAAGCTCCTAAGCAGTTACAAATGCAGCAACAATACTTAAATACTGGAAACTCTGTGGGGCAAGAGTTACCTTTACGTTTGCAAAGTTCTAGCTAAACTGTATCTCTGCCCATGACAGACTCTCAATGCCTATAAACAACACTCAAGATCACAAACAAGTTTGGGGTTACCAATTCAAAAAATTTAAGTTCACAAACAGATCATTTTCATTGAAGCAAAACTGAATGCATGTAATGCTAAAATTAAGCATATAAACAAAGATCAGGGTCCTATTCATTTTGGCCAGATGAGATTTCCTGAATAGTTCATTTATCACTGCATTAACCTAGTGCAAAACACAGAAACATACCTGGAATTCATGTCAGTCTCTGCCACTGTTTGGATCACCACCTCTTGCCAATTACAGTGAAAACTATAGTTTCACTTACAGTGAGAACTACAGCTTGTGATTTATCCAAGGTCAAAAGGAGGGTGCCATACTACTAATGCATTCTCTCTACGCATATGCTCCATGCACAAACAAGTACTTTAGACCTGTTTTAAAAACTTAGGATACATTATGCTAAATGTGA
The DNA here is from genome assembly GCF_000695815.1 of Acanthisitta chloris. Taxonomy (NCBI): domain Eukaryota; kingdom Metazoa; phylum Chordata; class Aves; order Passeriformes; family Acanthisittidae; genus Acanthisitta; species Acanthisitta chloris. The sequence goes on along the minus strand of NW_008691131.1, from coordinate 19,094 downwards.
CATCACCTAAGGAATTTTATTTAGACTGGAAAATGCTTTGTGACAGAAAACCAGTTTTAGTCAGTTTAACTGTTAATGGACAATATAAGCAAGCCTTACTAACAACATAAGTACTTATGTATTATGATGATATATGATATATTGTGATGTTGTCTTAGAAATCATCCTGCTATGCAATTGTGGTAAGAGCATTACTTAGATGCAGAGTAAGTTACCCAGTGTACTTCACACACTTCTGAAGACAGCTTGGCTTTTCTGGCCATTAAATCTGTATTGCAATTGTCCAGATTTTATCTCATGTTTTTTATTCAGCTTCATGTTTTTAAGTCATTTGGCAAGCACATCTCAATTTTCTGTACACCGAAGGCACTTTTTCATCATCTTAAAAATATTTCTGCTTTTTCTGAGTGAGTCAATGAAAAAGCCTTCTCTAAATTGTACATATGATTCAGTCGGGTCTAACAGGTTTCTAGTGTGAATTTTAAAGCCACTTTAGAGAAAGCAAGTTCTCTCGCATCAATTAAGTGAATGCTAATCAGTTACACTAGATGTGCTTAAATGTTATCTGGAGTTATTTTTCTATTTTTATGCTATGCTATGACAGTGTTTGTGACACTGAATCATTTCCAATTCATTTATAGTAAGAAATACAATAATCATGCTCAAAAGTATTCTGATTTAAAAAACAAAAATCATTGGAAAAAGAAGGGAAAGGCCAGTTCAAACAGCAAAACAAACAAGTCATCCAGTCACTCCCCTGACTGAAAAAAGGAAAACGTTTTAGCTTTAGAAATGTACAGTAGTAGTATCACCTTACAGTATCTTTTGAAAGCTCATGGAATATACCAGCCTTTCAGAAAGCAGGTTTTATAAACCAAGCTCGTTTATGTTTTACAAAAAAACAAAAAAAAAAAAAAAAAAAAAAAAAAAAAAGTTTGACAAAACATTTAGAAGTCAGGCAAAAGCAGGAACAAAGTGGAAACACATTACAGATTTAGGGTAAATAAAGCTAAGTTTATTAATCTGAAAAAAACCAGAACAATGTTAGAATTTCTAGAAATGCAGTACCCTAAAATAGTGACTGCAATAATGTGATATGAATTACCATAATCTACTGAGAGAAAAAAAACTGAAAGAATGAAACCACAAACTCATGCTTAAAAATCCTTGAAAATTAACAAAGGGCTAAAAAGATCACTGATCAGTCAGTCTCAAGCAATTTGCCCATGTTGGACTCAGCACTTTTTTGGGAAGCTGCACCATCAGAAAATACACAATTAGAATTTTTGCCACTCTCCATGCATACAAGTACAGACCCATCATTAAGGGCTTCCTGTTTCAGAAGACTAACATGCAAAACAAAAATAAGTCTGTCCTAGAAATAACGCACTGACAATGCAGTTTTGCAGGCAATTTCTAAGAAAATGCAAGTTTGAATATCCAGGTACTGTCTCAAAGCCATGAAATATTCTTGAAGTCTGGTGGCTTTTATATTGACTTTTGAAGGCATTACTGAAAAATTGCACCACACCTTTTTCAACTCTGGCAAAGAGGTAAGAAGATTACACAGTCAAGTCATTAAATAAATATACAAAAAATCCAACAAACACTCACAAAACATTAAGGCCACTAAAGAGATGGAATAAATCACTAACAAACAGGTAAATAGCAGAGTTTTCTGGGGCATGCTTGAGCCCCGAGATGAATATTTAGCCCAGGGCATCTTACCCTCTCCCTTCCAGGGGCTGATGGATACACAGAGGGGATACATAGCCAGCAGGGGACAAGACTGAGCAAGTTTCTTCTGGCATAGACTTGTACTTCCACCTGTGGTGGTCACACTACAGACTGTGAGCCCTCTTTAAAGGCAAGAACAATAACATTTTAGAAAACATACATAAATACCTTTCAGGCATAAAAAGGAGGCATCACTTCCAGGAAATCACTCTCTGGGAACATCCTACTCAGAGACAGGCAGTCAAGCTCTGAAAGACAGGCTGCTCCTCCTGCTATCCCAATAATAGTGATCAGCTCAGCTCAGCTCTCTTCTCTTTGGCTCTGGCACATTCACCAGGCAGAACTTCCCTCTCCTCTGCAGGTGCTCACAAGCTGTTCCCAGGCCCAGGACAGAGGAACAGTTGTGCAGGCAGAGCCCTCAACATGATCTTCTGCACTGCTGTTCACAATTCAACTGGGCACCACGTTGATAAGATATTTCCCATATGCATGGCTATACAAGCTCATTTTTGTAGTGGCACAAGACCAACAGATAAACCAGGTGATGGTACATAGAATCCCTGGGCTAATTTTAAAAGCAAAATTCTTACAATTTAGACTCTGCTTCTAAAGCTGATGAATTGCATTGTCATTCAGTACGTATAAAAATCAGTATAGGATATAGAAGGATATTTCAAAGCCACTTAAATGCCTTCAGAAGTAACAAAGTTAGCATGACATGTCTTTCAGTGATCACTAATGTCTGAAAAACTAACACAATCTCACTGGACTCCTAGTCTGATGATCTAGGGAAAAGAATTCTTGTAAAGAATTCATAAAAGCATTTCAATCAGAGCTAATCTTATGAGTGAAAAATCATAAGACATCCTATTCAGCACATTACTAAACAAGATCATCTTATTGCAACAAGAAAAACTCAGAAAGTTTTGTTTTGGAGGCAGCACAGTGAACAAAGACGTGCCTGGGCAACATATTCTTATGCTTACATGTTTCCTTAGTGCCCTAGAGATTTAAAATTCAATGTGTTCTACTGTAATGGTAGAATTTAGACAGAAATTCCTACAGGAGGCAGGGAAATATTTCCAGGCAGTCATTTGCAAGGCTTGGAGAGAAAGGCCATGTAAAAGACTAATTTCTCCTCCTAGTACAACATCACTTGTTCTTCCCATAGTTAAACCCACAGGTGAGGGCCACCATCACCATCAGATCAAGAGTGGAATTTCTCAGCTAATAACCATAGCACGCTCCTGCAGGGGTGGGGGAATGAAGGGAATTTAAAAGAAAAAAAGTGAAGTGCACAGACCAAGATGAATACTGGGAGAGAAACGAACTGAGCTGCAATAAACGCCTGGGGGGGAGGGGGAGTACTTGCCACAGCATCACCGTCTTGCTTCTGCTGCAACAGCATCATCTAGCTGATCTCACTACCGAGCTGAATTGAATAAACTGAACAGGAAGTTTAAAGGGAAAAAATAGACAAGATATGATTTATTATGCACTATACAAGAACCACTGGTTTAACTGTCTGAATTTCAGCACATCCTGACCAAACAAAAAAAAAAATCAATATTTATCATAAAGCAACGGTCCTTGGGGGGTGGGGGTGGGGGAGAAACTAAGAACCAAGCTGTACTTGTTGCTCAATTAAAAACCAAATGAAAGCACAGTTTGAGAGAAGTAACATTAAGACACTGGTAGATTTATAAAGTTACAAGTTTGTCGCTAAAAGATTTAGGTTAAGACAGAACCATCTTTTAAATGCTATGAGAATAGCACATGTGTCCCCCTCTAATGAGTGGAAAGACTCATAAATCATGAACAGGGAAAACATGAGCTCCAAGGGGGGTCTACCTCTTCATCTGTAACAATTAATGTGTCACCCTCACAGCAACCCAGAGGCAAATTCCTTATGCTATTTTTTATGCATGTATTGTCTTAAAACATATCTCTTCCAAAATTACACTTGACATTTCTTTAATGGACTGACTTGCACTCCAGCCAACCAGCATCATAGATTTACAGCCATCAGATACAATAAAGGTCTTATAAAATTCATCTAATGTTCTATTTTCCTCCCAATATAGAGGGATAAAAGGCATTGAAATATCATTTTTTGCTTATTACCAATAGCACTTACTATACAGGGAGACAGTGTTCTCCAGGTTTGTCATTAATTTTTCATGATTAAAAGCAGTGTAAAATAGTCTATGGTTGTGACCTATATTCACCAAACAAGGGAACATAAATGTAAATAAGGAATAACAAGGGAATGACAAAGTGTAAATACCCATTTCACAGTATGCACAGAAATAAAAAGGCTCACCTTAGGGTAAGCTTATACTACACCTAATTTTTAGGTTAGTTCCTGATAAAGACTGATAGAGATCACAGCCTGCATCATCCACCTAGCACTTTAAAGTTGCTTCAGAGTAATTTTCTTTAATACCTTTGCACACTGCTTTTGTGTAAATAGTCTTCAACACACGTTGTTTCCCTTTTTTTTCCCTCCCTTTTCCTACTTGCATCATATATTTTGTGACATCTGCAGACAAGCAGTACTACTCACATAAGTTGTCTTACTAAAATAATCAGTTGGACCATTCAGCAGACGAAGCCTGAAAGCTTGTCTCTCCTTATAAATGAGGGGAGAGGAAAAGGTTTATAGCAGTAAATGAGGGCTTTGACAAGGAAGCTGCAGCAGTTTTCTGCCAGGGGGTAGGACACTGTCCTCTCCCATCCCATTCCAGCCCAAGGACTGCCATATGTGTAGTTGAGACAGCAAAAGAGAATGCATGTCCTTGCCACCCTCACCACGGTTCATCCACAACATATTCTTTTAAGCCTGCAATGAGGGCACCGTAAGGCTCAGTGCTAGGATAGATAATAATTGCCTGGATTTTATATTGATTCACCTTACAGGAAATACCATCCATGGCATTTTTTAAAGTAACAGCACAGAAACCCAATTTTGTTTCTTTAGTACCTCACTCTAAAAGCTGGCAATCTACATTTTTCCCCCTATAATCTACACTTATAAATGAACACATGCCAATAGGCAAGCTACAGAAAAATAGTCTTTCTTTGGCAGGCACTACTATCCAAAGTAGGAGGCAAAAAAAGTCAAGAATTCTTCAACACCTCATTTTGGAACACTGGTACCTCTGTCTTCGTACATCCAAGCCAGGAGATGCACAAAATGTGAGCAGGTCAGCATCTTATAGGGAAGCACTGAATGGGTCTTGGTCCTGTGAGCTCTGGGAGCCAGCATGCCCCTCCTCCTCCTTGGTTGCTATTAGAAATCAGGAATGAAGATGAAACAAGGAATTCACAACCTGACTCTGGCGTCCTACCCAAAGGCTTCAAATTCCAGCTCTTTCACTGCAGAAGTAATTTTGCTGCCTCAGTGACAGCAATCTCCACAGGCACTGAGCACAGAAGAAAAAAAAAAAAGCCAAACCTGTGATAAATGGCTAAAAGATCTTCAGCTATCACACAAATTATTTAGGACTTTAAATCAATTTTTGAGAAATACATACTGGAGTTCTGCATCAAAAGGGGAAAAATAAAAAAGAAAAAAAGCAACCTTTAAAGACAGGGAAAGATGGAAAAGTGTCTCTGGCTATGGTCCAAAATCTCACTACTATTTGTAAAGTTAGAAAATTCACCAACCCATCTCTTGCGTCGTCTCTGCGGCTGTTTCTTTCCTTACAGGGACTCTAGAAGTGACTAACACTGTAAGCATGAGAATGCCACACTTATAGCACGAGCAATGCCTACATGCTGGAACCTGAAAGACCTTGGCACCAACTGGAAAATGAGATGGTGAGAATTGCATTTGCATGTCAGAGGCTGTTATCAAGTCTTTGGGGGATGGTCATACACTTCTTCAAATCCCTCTAAGACTACTCGGTACTTACTGCTGGCTGCTCCTTCCAACAATGGAAATCTGGCACTCACTGGGGAGGAGACAGCTGCCCTGCAGAGACTGCAAGCCCAGGAGGATAGATATTTGCCATAGAAAGCAAGGTCTTATTTTTCACATCCCCTGCTACTCCAGCAGCAGGCCACCTGGCACCAGCTGGCCAGGCACTCTCAAGCAGCACAAGAATATAATTTCACCGAGTTGCCTGCTGCCTCCAGTCTCCTGCCTGACACACAAATCCTTGTTGCACAGGTACAGTAACATTCATGTGATTCCTAAAGGCTTCCTATTACAGCCTACAAGGGAAAAAATAAGGCCACAGAAAACCCTGGTGAGGATCCTGTGGAGCAGATGCAAGCTGAAGGAACAGAAGAGATCATTATGAGTTTTATTTCTTCATACTTACACTAGAGAACTCTAGTGGACTACACAAATTTAATGAGGACCTGTATTAAACATGTAGCCACTCCCTCTATATAATGAATACGTAGGCATTAAAAAACCCTGCCACTCTACTCCAAGCAGATGGGGTAATGCACAGCAGTCCTGGTTTGGAATGCATCTGGTAGCCAGCTGTCATCTTTCACAAAGCTCCTTCTCAGTCTCTGCATAGGGGCCGCTGGTGTGGCTTCTCCAGCTACCACCGACATAATGCAACTCTCCATGTAATCATCACAGAATGGAACTCTAACACACTTCAAACCTTAGTAACAGTTAAAACATGCTTCCTCATGCCACCTTGTAACAAGAAAACAAGACACCTTGGACTGGATTCGCAAAATTGCTGAACAAGTTTGCTCAAAGAAATTATGTGATGTAAGCCATGTATATGAGACAGATACACCAGAGATCAGCGCAACAAATAGGACTCGTGACCGGAAAAGACTGGCTTTCATTGAAATGCTTGCCTCATCACTGCTGAAAAAATAATCACTGCTGCTACAGCACCAGAGGACAGTTTTAAGTGTGCATAACTTTGCAATGAATAATTTGCATAATTCTGTCCACTCTGACTTACAGCTTTTCTATATGTTAAGTAGTTGCTTAAAGAAAAAAAAAAAAAGATTATTCTTTGTATATTGTTTATATCACAGAAATAGCAGTGGCTAAGAACTCTGCACCAGAAATGTTTATGAAAGCCATGCACGTTAATGAATACCCAGGGACTCTTCATTACATGAATCGGTGACAATGGAGTAACGGTTGGAGCAAATGCAGATGTACAGCCCCATTCATATGCATATGGCCGGGCTGGCAGCAGGGCACTGGGTCCAGGCGATCCCAGGCTGGCTGGGGGGATCCTTTGTCCACCCACCCGCCCTTCGGGAAGCAAAGAGCTGCAGCAATGCAGCGCAGGAACTCCTTTGGAGATGCAATCAATTGTATTAAAGCACAGCCACAGGGTTCGGGCCAGGCGCCTGTACAAGACCCAAATATACTGGGTACATGTGCAAGGGTAAGAGGTATATGGCAAAACAGGGAGTAGGGTCTTCAGATGTGCACGGCAGAGAGCAAGGTGCTCCAAGACCTTCGTTTTAATTGAAGGTGTGTTTGTACATGCATGTGACACCACGCAGGGATGGAAATGCAGCCACTGTGAGACGAGAAGCACTAACATTTCAAAATGGCAATCTCATCTTCTGTGCAGTTTGACCCGAAAAGCGGCAATAAGGCGAGTTTGCACTTGAAATTAAAAGCATTCAAAACCAGAAGCATTTGTCACTAGGCTCCCGCCCCCATGAAAAGGCCTCTCAGACAAAAAACAAAGCAAGTGACCACTGTGAGAACACAGCAGGACCCAAAATGCAAGAAAGACTGCCAAAGGTGCCCGTTCAACTAGCAAAAGATTTAAAGCATTTTATTCCTCATCTTGCTTTGGGATAACACTACACAACAAGTGAGAGGAGGTTAAAATGGGTTTTAACATTTAAAACATTTCATGTTAACTTGACTACATTCCTTTAAAACGCCAATTTCAGCACACCACTCTGTAAAACATTTGTTCAGATTAAGATCCAAATCCATACCACCAATGCTTCCCATGATCAAAATAGGGTTATCAAAAAAGGACGAATCTTTGAAAGAAAAAGTACTGGCTTTAAGGAATAAATGCAACTAAAAAACCCCTGAATTTTTACAAATGTGTTGCCCACGATTTGCATTTGCATAACATTTCTGACTCCAAAATCTCCAAAATGCAACACAATCCATCATTTGCCTATCCATTATCAACCCTCAATATGCAATATGTGCTTTAAATTCATGCCACCATGCACTGACACAACAACAACAACAAAAATCTTTGAAATATTAAATAATTAAAATACATGATTTACCACTGAGGTACAAACAAGATATTTGTATCAAACCCTGCAAGTTTATTGCTTTACCAGCTGATTATTAACATGGACAAAGCTTTCAAAAAGGTTCTTTAAAGGCTAATATTATTCAGCAGTTTTCTTAAACTATTAAGTTACCCTCGCATTTCCCACCCCCCTCACAAATTGTAGGCCTTTGTTAAACATTCTTTCAGCTTTTACCATGGTAAAGAAAAAAGCAATGAATTGTGGGATGCCTCTTACTCCGGGGGAGAGGTTTTGAATAGAACAGCTGTCCAGAGGCCAGGCAAAAACGCACTCCCCTCTGAGAATAAGGGGCTTTTTGTGGGGAAGGAATAGGAATTCAGAAGAAGAATTTATGGAATTGGGTAGATACAATAGGAGGTTAAAGAGAGAACTTCAATCAAGAGGAAAGGGGGGAGAAAAGGTACTGCAAAAGAGAAGGGAGACATGAACCACCCCCAGCCATACTGGCGGGGAGCAAAATGCTGAAACAGTTGCTCGATAAAAAAGAAATATAAGGGTCGCTGGACTCTAAGGAGAAGAAGAATTGACGATAGCTGGCCCCGTGGGCACAGGCCTGTGCCATGGCAGGGGCTCCCTTCTGCTCTCCCTCCTGCAAGCTGACACCACCTCAGCAAAATGACCCCCACAAAAACAGACCATGTGAGTGGCTGGATAAGGTCCCCTAGGGGAAGGTGAGAAATGGGGGCTTGACTGCTTCTGTAGTGAAGGAGCATGGTGACCCCTGCATGCGCTTCAAAAGGACCTATTTCAGAGGAAAACTGAGGCCACAACTCAATTTTTGTGGTTCAGAATTGCAGACCTCTGCAGAGTGCACTCTGGGTCCTATTGATTGTGTGACATTAAAACAAAGCTTTTCTCAAAACATATCATACTTACCTCTTACATGCATCTTTCTTGCCTCAGAAAGAGGAAAAAAGAATGAGGACAGTTCTAAGACAGTGAATATCTGCATTTCCAAGCTGTACATCAAGCAGGTCTCACACTTGCAAAAGGTGTTATTAACAAACACCACCAACAAATCCTGTGTTGTACTGCGTTTGAGAGGGTATCCTTGTTTAAGGGCTATTTAATGCTTATCAACATAAGACACAGGACAGTGCTGAGGTGGAAGTTACTTCATTTGCCCAGGAGCCCAGCAGCAGCTTACACAACATGGAGGAAGCACAGCATCCTGCACAGGAGGCTTGCATGCCTCTATAACTACATGGCAGCTACCATAAAAACAAGAGTTTTCTGAGGTTTACCTCAATGTGATGTATCCCATCATGTACTGACACAGATACTTTGTTCTATACATTGCAATAGAACTTAAAAAATGTTGATGTAGATACAGTTGTTACAGTTAAAAGCCTGCACCTTTTCACAACTTTAAAATGTGATTAAAAAGAGTTTTCAGTTAGACTTCTTCATATTCCTCCGTCAAAACAGAAATGAAAGGAAGTGATAGGCATTGGAACCCATGAACTTCCTTCAATGTGATCTATGAGGTTGGTTAAGCACACAGCACTCAAACGCCTGAATCTGGGTATTTTTGTCATGATGAAGGGCTGCCCAGCACCCACTGCTTCAGAGAGGCTATTTTCTTCCCCACACTGCATTAACTGTGGGACTAAGAATGCAGCAGCCCAAAGAGAAAGTGGATGCTAGTCTACAAGAAAAAAAACCCACACAATCAAACTGACATAAAAACCCACACAGAACCTGAGGCCCTGATTCATAGGAGCATTTCCACACCACTGAATTCTGATGTTATTTAATCACGTATTTTTCATACTCTGCTTGAACAAGGATGGTACACAGTCCATCCAAAACACAAAGCAGCAGAAATGAAGCTTGTTAGTCTATGCATAACTCGTACTCAAAGACTTGACCCACCAAGAGTGCTATGAGATCAACCCACAGCTGTTTGATGACCACCCTGGTGCCACTGGCATCTATAATGACTCTCTCCAATCTACTGGAACAGGCACTGGCCTGCATGGCAGAGAATTATTTTCACTGCACCTGCAGTGCACAGACAGGAGATAATTTACAATAATTTGTCAGGATTAACCTTTTGATAAGGCATAAATTTTTCTAGGTTTAAAGCACTTAATAAAGGTGCAAAGGTTCATTTATATTAAGCAAATGCAGCATCAGCAATTTGACAGTAGCAAAAACTCTGATGCCGAGACTAGTTACGACTCTGTTGGCCTTAATCTCTATCGCAATAAAATGAAGCTTGGCATTTCAGCATGGCAAGATATGATTCATTACTAACCATCATTCTTCTTTAGCTTTGAAAATGTCAAACAGGATAATTAACAGGAGATACTCATGGGTTCGCACACTCCAGATGTAGAGATTTATGTGGACTTTGCATCACCAAACACTGACAAGTTATTTGTAGCCACATGTTTTAAAACTGCCTTTGTAGTTTCCTCATATTCAGTGCAGCCAAACAGAATGAGTCAGGTCTGAACAGTGCAGTTCATGCTCCTGACCTTATCCAACATAATGAACACAGTGTTGGTTCATTATCTTTTTACATTCCAAAGCCAGCTATTTATAAACATATATGAATAAAAAATAAATTCTATGGCCTGCTGTTCACATGTGAGCTTTATTCTTTCTCAAAAAACAACTCCTAGAAGCCCACAGCAAATGCTACCCAGTTCTCAGCCATTCACACCACCTACATTTATATTTACAGCACTTTTCTTCACTCTACTGAAGTAGGCAGGTATTTTTAGCCATGCCATGATGCATGTTTTAAAATTGATTAAAATAAATACTCCTACAGCACTTCCATTTGAAGACTACACATCCCACACACTCTTCTGCTGGACCAAACCACACATAATAAGGTGCCAAAATATTTTCTTGCAAAACAGACACTTCCAAACATTACCCGATCAGAAGCTACCCTGATACTTTGCCAAGAACCCAAAGCAACAACTAGTAACTATGAAACCTAGTCATCTTCCTTGCTGATACAGAGGGGGAAGCTCTTCCCACACAGAAAGCACAGGTTCTGGGTACAACACTGAACTGCATTTTGAATTCATATTGAGCACAGGCCATACCCATATAATAAAACTGCTAGAAGTGGGATTGCTGAGTAGATTATCATGTGCTTCATTAAACCTACTCTGGTTCTCACTTTTGCTTTGTGATAAAGAAAAAAAAAATGTACTGGAACACAATTTGACACCTAAAACGCAACTTAATGTTTTTGGTTTACGTGGTCACCAACAAATATTTTCACCATTTCAACATCATTGAAACATTTTAACAATATCTCAACTCACACAGAAGAATACACCTAGTTGCTAACAAAGTTAGGTTTACCAGCCTTCAAAACTTCCTGCTATCTCTATTCAAAACAAAATTATTTTAGCATTTTTTATTTTGAATTACTCCTTTTTGAGGGTGTGCAGAATACCAAAATATACACAGAACTGTTAAGACTCACATTTGCAATCAGCAGAGTATCAGAAATATAATCTCTAGACAGGGTACACATTCATCTACCAGCCATGACTAATGCCAGATATTTTACATCCCATACTCCAACTCAGAAAAATGCTTCCTATTCAGAACACAGTATTTGCCTTAGTAGGAATAAATGTAACCACACATTTAAATACTTTGTTAAAATTAGGATCTTTATGCTTATCTCCACTGTGTGGACAAGTCTAGCAGCATTGAGCAAGGCAATAGACTCAGAAATACAAGATGTATAGGTTTTCTCTTTCGTCCAGAATCAGGGAGGGGGGATGTGTGTGATTTTGTTTGACCTTTTGGCTGTGAAGGAAAGAAAAAGAGAGCAAAGCAGATGACAAAAAGAGATTGTCTAGAGGTTTTTCTGGGAGAAACCAGTTTTTAAATCTTCTGGGTTTTGGGGTTTTTAAAAAAGTTTTATTAGAAACTGTTGCTTTCTGTTTACAGTTTCTGTTCTTGAACTATGGAAATGAAAGAGTCATTCAAAAGAAAACACACCACTACTTGAAAATCATATATAAAATGCTGCTAAACAAAAAGAAAGCTCTTGATTGACAAAATGGAAATGAAGGAAAACACACCCACAGAAAACATTCATTCTGCAGATGAAAACTTGTACACCAGATTGATCACCCTGTTACCCAAGAGAAAAAATTCTTTTTAAGTAAAGAAAAAGAAATTATGTTTATATCCTTCAAATATTTGTACAGATCCTTAACTTCTATCCTATTATTAATGTCACTAAGTTCACAAGCTTCCACAAGCAATTAGAAAATAGAGATACACATTTTGTTCATCTCTGAACAGGTCTCTGACTTCAAGGGGGAGATGATAAAACACAGCTAAAGACAATGAAAGAAATAGTGCTTATGAATGGCCTTATGCAATTTTCCTCAATACGAAAAAATATAAATAAAAAGGAGAGATTCTTACCTTCAGCAAATTAAGATTACTTAAATGAAGGAACTTAAAAACAGTTTTAATCACCATTTGCATCAATGTATAAAAAAAACATTCAAGCTTGCTTTGTATTTATGCTTAGTTATTTTCCTTAAGAAAAAAAAAGTCTATATTAGTGATCCTTAAGACATTTCCATTTGAAATTAACTATTATCCTTGCAATAGCTCCAGCACTTTGCCATAAATTCTATTTATATTTAGTCAATATGGTTGACTCTGTTGTGACCACACACTGCAGTGTTTAGAATTAGTAGATCCTCACCCACTACACCTGCTGCTGCTTTATGCCAGAAAACAAGCTCTCCTGTCTTCTCTTCCAGTTTGCTCTTAATTTTTAATGGAAAAGCTACCATACTGAACCAAATGGAAAGCAAACAATTGCTGTGTATAAGCAAGCTTCCTTTGTCAAATGCTCACACCTCAGGAATAAAACCAGTGGCCTCAAAGCACTCAGTGAGCTGATTTTTCTCTAAGTTCAACAGAAAATTTGAATTTTTTTTAAACCTACTGTAATTTCTTCAAGCCTAAATAAGCTCATGCCTCACTCTCCAGTCAGTTTTAAACTCAATGTTATAGCAATATTGAACTATTGTGTTTTTTCAAAATAAAAATATTTTCAGCAACTCAGTCTCTCAGAAAGGGGCCTTTGTAAACAATAAACTTTGTTTTCACCTAGAAATAAAAGTGTAAGTATTTATTTTGCAGCATTTATCTGCTTGTGCATAGAATTAACAGCTATGATTTTATTAGTGCTTTTGTATATTTAAAAGAAACAGGAAGAAGTGAAGCCTACCCAATGATGTTGTACAAAAACCATGCAAAACTTGGAACCAACAGTTCCTCATCCATTTCTCTATTTAACATTTCTTCCTACTCCTCCACCAATTTAGTCTTTTTTTTAATACATCAGTATTTTGCTAAAATCACAGCAATTGAAACAATGCTGTCATTTTTCTGGCTTTGCACTGACAAACAAAAACCATCCAAACGAAAAACCAATGGAAGCAACAAAAATGCAGAGTAGCTGTATCTACATACTAAAAAAACAAGGTGAAGACAGAACAGATAATGCCACCCCACCTATATCTCCATGACAGCACAAACACACTTAATATCTTGACTTCACTCATAGCACTGCAATCCGCCACTGGGACCATTTGCAATCCAAACACTGTGTATTGTGTAAGTATCCTTATTTGTCTGTAGACATGGTAAAACCAGGCTTTCAGTTACTCCATCACAAAACAAGCTCCAAAGGCCTGTGGACAACAGCCTGGAAGAGAACAGGGAAAGGCCTCATATGCTTCCCGCAGGATTTTCATTTCAACATCTATGCAAATAAAAATTGCCAGATCAAAAGAAGGAGAAGTACATTTGTTTTCTAGGTCCTATGGCTCAAGCTTCAGCAAGGAAACATAAAATTTGGAACTGGGATCTGCTCTCCAGTCAGCACGGGAACAGGCAGTAGCCCATCTTTTTAATCTCTCCCAGACGAGCCTCTCGCTAAGCTTGTAGTGTCCCCCACATTAGAGCATAGTACAGCAACCAGAGACAGTACAGCTGTCAAGGACAGCTTAGCATGCAAGATGCAGACAACTCATCCCAGCCCCACTCCCACCACAGAGCAGAGGAGAATCTGGCACAGGCCAACCTGGCAGACAGCAGCAGCTTTAAAGACTCCCATGCTCCCCAGAAGGGCAGCCCTCAAGTGTACCCCACAGACTGCTGCAGCTTGGCAGCTCCTCTCCTCCACTAGCCCAGCCAGCAGTGCCAATTTAAACATGTAACCTGGTTAAAAAGCAGTTAGGAGATCCTCCAGTTGTACCAAGACTGAAACCGTCACAGCATGCTTTGAAAAAGGTGACAGCAAGTTTACTGTGACGTGGAAATCACATGAAAGGACAAATATTTTGAAGAGAAGAATTAATTCCTAGTTCAAATGCTGACCTAAAGCATTTTTTCACCTGCTAGTGAGGAATTTGTCCCATCACGCACAAACACATAATAAATTAAGACCCCTACATTTAGAAGTTTCTCAGTTTGAGCTAGGTAAGTTTGCTAGACAACACTTGGAAACAGAAGTCTGACTCATCTTCTAGACAGCATTAACAACCTCTATTTAAAATCACATTATTTTTAGCTCGAGTAAATGAATACATTTATAAATTCACCAGAAATACATTTTTTCCCGAGAATTGTTATATACCAGAGGATCTATTTTATTCTTCATACATAGCAAAAAAAGATCTCTGCTTTAAGTGCCAGATCCAGATGTAGAGATATAAACTTAATTACACCATGTCACAATTTCTAATCTCAGACACATGTCAATATGTAACGGCTCCACCTAGATACAGACTAACGCTGGAAACAGAGGACAGACTTCATTTCAATTTAAATGGGTTTGCTTGCAAAGTGTATTGTACTTCTTAGACAAGGGAAAGGAATGACAAGCAGAAATACCCTACTGGATTAGTTAAGCATGAACTGCAAAGTTCAGAAATAAAACACTGTAAGAACATAAAAAGACAGAGTTAGTGATGAAAGTATGATAACTTACTGGGATAGTACATTGATGCATGTGTTAAAGCACTGGATCAGAACAGACCAGTCGCCCAGTATGTCACAACTACCAAAAATAAACTTTTGATTTGGACTCCTTTAAAAGTACACAATTTTAATTTATTTTTTTCACTACTCACATCTTCACTGGGTACTTTTAACTGGATGGAGGAATGAAGCATGACTCTCTCAAGAAATATCTTTTTTTAAAATGCTCCACTACTATCTCTGCATTTCTTCACTGAAGAGAAATTAGAAAAAATATTATTCTCTCAACTGATCTGTTTCTTAGGAAGCACCACCTTTCAAAATGCTATCTTTGGATTCAAAAAGACTGTTATCAACAGATTATCCTTTATTCAACACAAGAGGAATCATTCTTTAATATTCACTGAACAAGAAAAGAGCTCTTAATAAATTTATGCAATATGCAACTCCCATCTGATAGCACGGACAAGACATGATTCATCAGACATGCTTGGTACTACCTGCATTTCAGCACATTTAGCCAGTAGTGTTTGAACAGGCAGGTCTCTAGATTATTCCCATTTTCTCTTTTCAGCATTGCTCCAGTGATCCAGCACACAGCTATCAAGTGCTGACAATTTCTCAGAAGCCCTGTCCTTCCCAGGCTAACCCTGAAGGGGAAAGGGCAGCTTGCAGCAAAGCCATCCATCACTTTCCTTAACGAGAATTTTGAAATCAGCCACTTCTCTCAGGCAAACCCCCCCAACACAGATAGCCTGGAGTATACCATTTACACTTGGAGCTAAGCACTGTGGCAAAACGGGCCACATGCTTGTGACTTGGTCTTCCATTTTGGAATCAACAGAGAGAGAAAAAAAAAAAAAAAAAAAGAAGAAAAAAATGTGGCACAATAAGCATATGCAAGCTATTCTTCCAAAATCCAGGAACTCAAAACACACATTTTTCTAGCTACCAAACCCCAGCCTACAATGATCCAGCAAGATTTTGCTCCCTTTGCTGAATTCTGCCCCTTTTTGCCTGAGCCTACTGCCTACAGAACCTTAGAAACTAAATACCTGTGCAGCTTATTCCTGGAACTCCACACATTTATTTATAAATGAGCGTAGTTTTGCAGCTCACACCAAGTAAACTGTGTACATGGAATTTGCAAAGCAGGTGCCAGGGGTTGATGCCTGTGGGTGTATTGCAAACTCACTCACCCAAACTAAAGGGTGTCCTACAGCACAAAGGGCTTGCCATTCAAAAAGCTGCTTGAGAGAAAATAAAAATCTGGCACACTGATCTTGATACTGGAACACATAAGTAATTCTGAAGTCTGTGCCACAGTCAGGAGACTTCCCTACATCAGTCTTCTCAAGACAAGCACAAATACCCAATCATCATCACTGACAGACAATTTCCAGCACTTATCGCCAGATAACCAATGTTTGGTTTTGAAGAACGTGCAATAAACCAACCCCTGCATCTCCTACGGGAGATCAGTGTCACTGGTACTACACAACAGAAATCCACTAGCTCTCTCTTTTCTTTTTTTTCCTAATTTGTTGCAGTTATTCCCCAAAGTCTTTTTGTGCAAAAGAGATTAATTGAGTTTATAGCACAGTTTTAGGACAGCAGCACTAGCTCTTTATCACCTGCTGTTTTAGGACTTGGAGAGATGATGCCTATTTTCCTAAACTGATACACACAACTAACAAGAGTCTTAAAACACCCTTCTGTTGCATCTTGGAAACCATTTTATAGCCAAAATATCACTTTCATCATGCAGTGGAAACACCCAAGAACAGTTTTGCCTTACTTTCCTCCTTACACTTCTACAAGCCCCTAGTTACAGACATTAGTTTCTAACAGTGCAGAGTTTCTTCTGCTGCTATTTCTTGAAGACAGTGTCAGCAGGTGATGACCCATGCCCTGTTGATGCTGTACAATAATTTAACATGGTTAATACAGATCAATCTGATTCCACACCCTTTTTAAAAGGTACTTCCTAATTTTTACATAGATGCACCAACTTGTCAGACATGGCTACTGAAGTCTAGTCATTTTATATTTCAATTTGCAAACCATACACTGAAAGCTGATAAAAAAATATTTCCAGTATCTGTAATACGCACCCTCTTCCTACTGTCTCTCCTCTCAGCTGCTACATCACAGTTCCCATTGATCCCTGAACCCTTCCTTTGCTGTAGAGTCTGTATCCAGGCATGATGACAGCAGCCTCCATCTTAGTGTGCTGTACCTATACATCTTGCTCAGCTAACAGAGAAGAAATAAGGTATTTTCTTTGAGTTTTAGGACAGCACCACTAGCTCTTTCCAAATGCACTTGAAGCATCTAGCTGCTTTCTTTCTTCTCCATCCTTAGGATGTATTATCTATATGATATCATACATAACATGAAAGTTATTTTACATTTTTTCCATGAAACTATCAGGATCCAAAAATAAATCTATGGCTGTCAGAGAAATAACAAATTTTATTTTTTTTAATAAAAATGTAGCAGAAAACATGCAAAAAGCCACACACATTTCTGCTACAAATACTTGTCAAAATAGTAATGACTCGACAATCAGAAGATTTGCCCAACATTGTTCCACTAATGTGTCTAAGTAGTAAACAATAGATATACTAGATTCAAAAATAAAACCAATTTCTGTATTTTTAGTCTACAGTGAGGACCAACTATCCCTACTCTGCTGATTCTTGTACTTGCTATCTGACTCTCAGAGGAATAAGCCCTTCCAGCTCTTCTTTGGTCTGCACTGTCAGCTGGGACAGCTCTGGAAGGGCTACAGCTTTTCAGCTTTATTCTGGTGAGTGTTTCTTTAACCTCTGAAAAATGTTATCAGCATCTTCAGTGTTGAAGTTATAGGTGAAATTGAATAAAAACAAAACACAGAAAACAATAAAACATAAATGTGGCCTGAGAGGATGACATGGAACACCTAGTATTCCCTTTACCTATGCAGTCACGAGTCCTACAAAGGAACAAAGTTTTGGGGCAACAATAGATTATTTTAATAGATAGTTTAATTCTTTGTAGCGATCCAAAAGGAAAATTAAATGGAAACAGAATTTTATTAATTAGCATTATTATGGAATGCATATAGAACACTACAGGGTAGAAAAAAAAAAGCTCTATCACTCACTACATAAACCTCATTTCTTCTTCTGCAAGATTCTTGCTGGCAGGGTAAGGCAAGCAGGAAACAATTACATTTATTGTTACAATAGCAGAGGGGCATTGGAGGAACCGGCTCATAGCAGGTTCAAATCAAACAAAATTAGATTTCTTCACATGAAGTCCATTGTGGAATTCAGTGCCACGGGGTGCAGTGAATACTACCAGTCCTGATTGGTTCAAAAAGTGATGGGAATAAAAATCCTCAGATGATTATTAACTACAAAGACAGTTTCATTCAGACCAGTCCAAGACTCACAAGCCATAAATCACTGGAAATGGTGAAAGCACAAATACAAACTCTTCCTGAAGTGCCCACAACAGCTCGGTGAGAATCTTGAGCATAACAGCCTTTCATCAAACCACTTATACCCGCACAATAAAGCCTCTGAGCTACTGATTACATAGTCATTGCCTTTGTGCATACTGGTGCACTTGAATGTGCCAAAAAAAAAAAAAAAAAAAAAAAATAAAAAAAAAAAAAGCTATCTTTAATGCATTTTTTTAACTTTTTCCCATCCAAAAGACAAAACTTTATTTGGCTAATTATCGCCATTCCTGTCCCTGACCTCTTCCCCCTCCTTACCAATACTGTAAAATCCTTGCTTTTCTAGGTAGGCAAAATATCATTTCATATTCACACCATCAAAGCTGGTGTAGATACAAATAACCACGCAAAGATTATAGTGAAGTAGACAATGCAATCCCCAGCCAATGCAGATGTTCACTGAAACTTCCCTACCCAAAGGACAGGAAAAGGTACGGAGAAATTGATGCCTCACATCTTGCAGTTATTGACTTAGTGTATTTCATTCACAACAAACCAGAGACCTTCAAGGATTCCAGTTCCAACAGTATTACAAAGGCAGGGGGAAGGGAACTGGGAAGGGGGGGGA